>NW_007578254.1:109281-155428 GCF_000690725.1 Stegastes partitus
CCTGGACAGGTCACCAGTCTATCACAGGGCTACACTTAGAGACAGACAACCAAGCACACTAACATTCACATCTATGGACAATTTAGAATCACCAATTAACCTGAACATAGTTTTGGACTGCGTGGGAGGAAGAACCTGGAGAGAACCCACACTGAACATGCAAACTCCACGCAGAAAGATTCCAGTGCCTCCACCAGGATGCGAACCGGCAACCTTCTTGCTGCGAGGCTACCAACTGCGCCACCTTGCAGCCCCATCGCGCATCATCGAAGCTAAAAATTCATTTTTACTTTTGTACTTAAGTACATTTCTGAACCTGTATTTTTTTTTTACTTTTACTTGAGTAAAGGAGTTGAATCAGTACTTCTACTTTTACCAGAGTCCATTTTTACACAGGTATCTCTACTTCTACTTAAGTAAAGAATGTGAGTACTTTCACCATCTCTGGAGAGAATAAAGGATCTAGAGGGCTTTTAAAGTCTTGATTGGTTAAGTGGCCAGCATGTGAGTCAATCATCTGCTCTTCAGGAGCTCACAGGTGGCAGAAGCAGGAACACACAGGTGGCAGCCAGTCTTCTAATTTCCATCTGCAGGAGAGAGGTGGAGAGGAAGACACACACACACACACACACACACACACACACACACACACACAAACCTTCCACTCAGCACGTAACAATCATATTTGTAGTGATTGACAAACAGCTGTACAGACTCTCATCTACCCGTAAATCAGGCTGAAGTCTTCTCTGCACTAAAAAAAAAACATTTGTTCTGGTGAAGCGAACCTTTCGACAGCTATTACCTGAAAATAGATTTAAACATTTTAAGTGCTTGTTTGAGGTAGTTGAAGAAAATACCACAACACTTAGCTTTAAACACATTAAATGTCTTTGTCTAGCTGAGTTGGGTTTCATAACAAGCCTCAGATTGTCAGATGAGCAGATACAAACAGGCCCTGTGGGGTTTTGTCTTTGGCAAGATACAGTATCTTGTGAGGTTTTGGCAGCCGACAAATAACTTGAATTACACACTGAAAGCATCCTTAAACATCTTCAAATCGTTTCTGTTTTTTTTTTGGAAGAAGGAGAATGCATTATGCGTATATATTTTTAGGCTTTGGTGCTTTGCTAGTATGCAAATTTCCCCTCAGTTGTTTCTCGTGGCTGAATGAAAGAGCTCCAGTTTTACAGATTCATGTCAAGAGGGATAAATACAGGCGTGAGTGCGCCGGGTGAGACAAGTTTTTCAGAGCTGTGCTGTGAATATTTCCCACTTCAATGCCTTTATTGAATTTAACTTTAGACTAAAAATGCAGCTGCTCACTGTAAAAATGCTTACAGAGGCATGTGACATAACCAGCACTGTACCCTCCATTCAGGACAGCAAGCTCATATCCGTAGACGAACTTGGGTGTTTTATAAGAATGATGTTCACATGCTACAATAAAAACTGTCCATATAGTCAAGATTTTAAAGGATGATGTATGTTAGGGTCAATATATATGTAATTTAACTACGTCAACAACACCCAGTTAAATACATAAACATGTCTAGAGCTGTTTCTTGACCTGTACCAATATATAATACCCCAATCTGAGGAAGATTCACATGCCTTCTCTTTTATTCAAAGTGCTAGTTGAGCAAATTTGACAAAGCCTTACATAAAAAGACTGGACCCATAACATATAGCAACAAATCTTACATCAGCTGAAAAGCTTACAACACGATGACTTTCCTATATTATCAAAGCTATTATTAATCCATCCATCCATCCGTTTTTTAAAATCAGGGTCATTGTGGCAGTAGGGAAACCCAGAAATCTCTGTTCCCTGCATCCTCCACCAGCTCATTCTGCAGGATCCTCGGCTGCCTCCTGGTTAACTTGGAGATGTATTCTCTCCAGCAGGTCCCAGACCAGCCTTAACCACTTAAGACTCAAGCTCTCGTTTGATATGCATTTTTTTATGTCTCTTTGCTATTTGATCTGTATGGAGTAGTGAGAGTGCCAAATTACAATACGAAATAAGAAAAAATACAAATAATAAAACAATGAAAATAAAATATTAAAAATTGAAAAAAAATAAAAAAATTAGCTACACCGGCAATATAACCCAAAATGTGATGTCCTCGCATGTGAACGCCAGGTCTTATGAGGTTAAGGTCTTGTCCCACTTGACTGCCTTGTAGACTTCTAATGGGAAGGAAGAAATCCAATCAGGTCCTTTAATCAGATCAACTGGCTCCTCTTAATGTGGAGAAGTAGCTCCTCTACTCTGAGTTGTTTGGAAAAAAAATGAGAAGATTGCTAATTTTAGCCTCTTGTACTTGTGATCTTATTCTTGTGGTCATTACCTGGAGTTGTTGACTGCAGGTGAGGGTGGGGATGTTACCCCACTGGGGAATAAAGAGCTTTGTCTTGCAGCTCAGTAAGTCAGCTGTAAGGTGCAGAACAGTTCAACACCTGCATTACTGCTGCCTCCTATAGCCGGCAGTTGATCTCATGATCTCTTGTCAATCAGGTTATTATTATACTTATACTATGCTGTAGGGTCTAAGTCCTCATCAGAGGCTGTGTGGGAGGCTCTGTGCGGTATGGGCCTTTAGGTTCAGTACTGAATGAATACGTCCGCTGCATGTGTGTTCTGATCTAAACTCTGTGTTTCAACTTTAACAGAAGAACACTTATTCTTAAGTTAGCCTATGTGGACAGCCTTATTTGGCGAATGCAGACCAACCAGAGATTGAAGACCCTCCACTGTCATTACAGGCTGCTGTCTGGGAACTCCATTGTTTCTCCGTTCCACTACAATGTCAACAGACAGGTGGATCAGGTGGCTGGGTGGCAGCTGTACTTGGGATGAATAGCAACCTTGCTTAGTTATTTGACATCACCCTCATGTTGACATCAGTAATAGAGAAATAAAAGTGAAGGCAGTACAAACCCAGCTCCTTGTGGCACTTAAGCAGCCTCTTGCTAACAATACAAAGTGGGTTAAAGTGATAACAAAAGCCATAGGTGTTTTTCTAGTCATGGATATACAACCTAAACTCAGGGTTTTTAGACACATAAAGTTCCCTCATGTCCATATGTCAGCCAGCAAGTAACACCAGCCCTCAATAAAAAGAAAAACAAGCGAAAGTTGTCTGCAATGTTGCACAGTTTCGTGGGGACCTGAATGCTGCTGAGGTGAATTCAAATACAGTTTGACAACAGTTATTTTTGTAAATGCTCCACCTTAAGGAATATGTGTTTTTGCTATTTTTAAACTTTGCTTTTTCATCAATAGGTTGCAGCCAGTTGCAGCTGACATTCAAAAAAAAAGAAAAAAAAAAAAGAAGCAGCTTAATTTTCATGTTCCTTGTTTTCTCTTCACCGAAAACACACCAAGCTTGGCCTCAAAAACCGAGATACAAAACAAAACCTTTGCGTACTCCTACTGTGCAGATGTCGATGTACTCTTCAAATTGTTGTGACCGTGCATGCACAGAATACACACACGCTGATTCACTACATATGTAAAGGAACAAATACCCTTCGATGGTGTCTGCAGCTGTCTGCATCTGCAGAGGAGCATAAATCCCGGCTTAATACGACACAGACATCACAGAGATGTCACTTTCCAACCCCACACATAAATCTTCCTGGTTTACATACAGTATAAATCCTCATGTTTTATGTGTGGTATCGTCAGTTGATACCTTGGCTATAAAAATCCTGAAAAGAGTTGGTGCAAGGCAACAACTTTAGCAGCTCAAGTGTGCCTTAATGGCAAGCATACGGATGAAGTTCTCTATATTCTCAAGAGTTGTGGTGCTTTCCAACTGTGTATGAAAATATATTTGGATTCTGTATTTAGTCATTATAATTATTTTAAATCACACAAAACGAATCTGAATAATTTAGATTTGTGCTGAGAAAATATTTAGCAGGCTGAAGGTGAAGTTTTTATTCTCGCTCACTGAAGTTGCTTTTCCAGTTCACTGAATATTTCGACTGCAGGAAAGAGGAGAGAGATTTTTATCTACATGAAAATTGAATTATTAATTGGAAAAGGAATCATTCTCAAAACCTAACAGCATGACTGGATGGAGTTGTCTGCTGTCAGTTTTACTAATAAATTATACATTTTTTGTGTTATCCTTCCCTGGAAGAAATATTAAGAATTGAAAGACATGTATGAGCTTGGTTACGTCACAGGTCTCTTCATTTTCTTGCTACACTTTGTGGTCATGAACTTCAGTGCTGTCGTCAGAGGTTATCTGAGTGAGTTTCTTTTGCTTTTTTTCTTTTCCTTGGAGAAGTTGAACATGAATACGTGGTCTTCATGGAGTTTCTGATTCTGAATGCACTGCGTTTTTTGTTTTTTTTTGCATTTTATTACATTTATGTGCAATATTTTCTTAAATTATTTGTCTTCATTGCTTTTATTTAAGCTACAGCACACTATTGAGTCATCAGTCACAATTCAGAGTTTCTATATTTGACTGTTATAAACATGAATGTCTAGTGCACAACTTTGTATGCAGCAGAAACCAACAGCAGCCTTAAAAGGCGCTGTGCTTAAACTTTGCTTCTCTTGTCTGCACGGTTGGCAGTCCACACTAATACAAGGACGTAGGCTGAGTCACACTGTTGTCACATTCATTACTCCCTACTTAACAAAGCAGAAAAATTGATTTCAGCAACCTATGAACTACAATAATCATTCTGCGTCATTACTACACACGTGGACAAAATAGTTGATACCCCTCGGTTAATGAAAGAAAAACCCACAATGGTCACAGAAATAACTTGAATCTGACAAAAGTATTAATAAATAAAAATTCTATGAAAATTAAGCAATGAAAATCAGACATTGCTTTTGAACTGTGGTTCAACAGAATTATTTTAAAAAAATAAACTCATGAAGCAGGCCTGGACAAAAATGATGGTACTCCTAGAAAAGACTGAAAATAATGTGACCATAGGGACATGTTCAATCAAGGTGTGTCCTCTAATTAGCATCACAGGTGTCTACAAACTTGCAATCAGTCAGTCGGCCTATTTATAGGGTTACAAGTAGTCACTGTGCTGTTTGGTGACATGGTGTGTAGCGCACCAAACATGGACCAGAAGAAGCAAAGGAGAGAGTTGTCTCAGGAGATTAGAAAGAAAATTATAGACAAGCATGTTAAAGGTAAAGGCTGTAAGACCATCTCCAAGCAGCTTGATGTTCCTGTGAATACAGTTACACATATTATTCAGAAATTTCAGATCCATGGGGCTGTAGCCAACCTCCCTGGACGTGGCCACAGGAGGAAAATTGATGACAAATCTAAGAGACAGATAATACGAATGGTAACAAAACAGCCCTGAAAAACCTCTAAAGACATTAAAGGGGAACTCCAAGGTCAAGGTACATCAGTGTCAGATTGCACCATCCGTCGTTGTTTGAGCCAAAGTGAACTTCATGGGAGACGACCCAGGAGGACACCATTGTTGAAAACAAATGCTAAAAAATCCAGACTGGAATTTGCCAAACTGCATGTTGACAAGCCACAAAGCTTCTGGGAGAATGTCCTATGGACAGACGAGACAAAACTGGAACTTTTTGGCAAGGCACATCAGCTCTATGTTCACAGACACAAAAATGAAGCATATCAAGAAAACACTGTCCCTACTGTGAAACATGGAGTAGGCTCTGTTATGTTCTGGGGCTGCTTTGCTGCATCTGGCACAGGGTGTCTTGAATCTGTGCAGGGTGCAATGAAATCTCAAGACTATCAAGGTATTCTAGAGAGAAATGTGCTGCCCAGTGTCAGAAAGCTTGGTCTCAGTCGCAGGTCATGGGTCTTGCAACAGGAATATGACCCAAAACACACAGCTAAAAACACCCAAGAACAGCTCAGAGGAAAACATTGGACTATTCTGAAGTGGCCTTCTATGAGCCCTGATTTAATCCAATTGAACATCTGTGGAAGGAGCTGAAACATGCCATCTGGAGAAGGCACCCTTCAAACCTGAGACAACTGGAGCAGTCTGCTCATGAGGAATGGGCCAGAATACCTGCTGAGAGGAGCAGAAGTCTCTCTGACAGTTACAGACATCGTTTGATTGCAGTGATTGCCTCAAAAGGTTGAGCAACAAAATATTAAGTTAAGGGTACCATCATTTTGTCCAGGCCTGTTTCAGGAGTTTATTTTTTTTAAATAATTCTGTTGAACCACGGTTCAAAAGCAGAGTCTGATTTTCATTGCTTAATTTTCATAGAATTTTTATTTATTATTACTTTTGTCAGATTCAAGTTATTTCTGTGACTGTTGTGGGTTTTTCTTTCATTAACTGAGGGGTACCGACTGTTTTGTCCGTGTGTAAGTGGTAAGTATTGCTCAACTTATAATTTTTGCATCTATGTGGCACATTGGATTGTGAGATTGTAATTAATTGAAATGAGGGAACTTTGAGAGGACAGCAGTGCATACGTTTACACACTTAGAAGTCAGATAGTCAAATTAAATAGTAAAGACTAAATGTAATGCAATATATTAGATTGAGATTAGATATATTAATACAAAGAAAATAGGAAATAATTTCCAAAAATTTGCCACCTTTTTTAACTGCAAATGTAAAGTTTTGTTCACTGTCTAATGGCTATTTAATCTGATCTTTTCTGGATTATAAATTGGTAGCCAGCCACATGCCATATCATGCAGCTTCACTGGCAAACTTGTTGGTCAAAGAACAGCACACGCTTATGAGATTCTATTTTCCCTACACGTCTAATGTTTATAGTTTTTAAGAGTTTACATCCCCATGACGATGACCAATCTGTAATGCAGTGATTTCGGGCCACACAGTTATATTTGTAACTAAACAACAATAAGATCATGTACATTGATCAATGATAAATGCTTGACAGACGTCACAGGTACTGATCAGGACCTGCTGCTGCTCGGTCACAGCCTTGCTCATGTTCATGTCTCATGGTTCAGTACTGACATAAACACTGCCACAGGTTGGAGTTTAACTCCCGTGTAGGCCATCCATGTAGAAGATACACAATTTGCGATGGAGGTCAGTCAGAGCGACACACGTTACTTTCAGACATTTAGCTGAGTAATTGTAAAGCAGCTAACAAAGCGTTAGCAGGTGCTTGGGTTGGTGCACAGCAGATACTTCTTATCTGTCTCTACAAGCTCTGTGCACACGTTTTGTATTCTATATGGAAATTATCCTCTTAGCGTTTTTTTTTCTCCATACTAATATAAATTGAGGAATTGAAACATTAGCATACAGAAATTGAGTAGCAGATTATTGGACTGGATCAATCTCATGAATTACTAAACCAAATCGTCCTCATTTGAACTGAAACTGCGTTCAGCGTTGAGCAGCTGGAGGAGGCACGTCCTAACTTCTATTACAGCGGGCTGTAATTCAAAGAGGGGAAGGTTTCTTTTTGTGAGTTTATATTTATACGTTTCTGCACTTGTTCTTTTGCAGCATGTCATTGGAAAAAAAAATTGGCCCTCAGGGTTAATAATACCAAAAGAACAAGATTTATGAAGACTGCACTGAAACAAATGACTCTACAGCAAATGACTTCACAGCCGTCGAAGCAAAATGCCAGAATTTATGCAAATGAACTGAACACACATAATACTCTCGATTGCACATTCCCACTCTCCACTGCGATGTTTGAACATGATGCTTGCATGTACACATTAATGCACGAATGGCCTAAATAGCCTGTTCACATGATTGTGTAACATGAGACATGCTTAAGCAGCAGAGCACGTCTAATTATCCTAAGATAATTATGGAAACCAGGCTCTAGTGGGAAAAGACTACTCGTGTTTTTTATGCAGCATCAGCCTGGCGATAGCTGTGCAGGACTGTCCACATGGAATCAGATCAAATAGGACAGACTTTATTCGTCCCAGTAGGGGAAATTAGTTTTCAACAAACATGTGCAGCTGTGTAACAAAACAAAAACATTGATGAAACTCTTATGGTCATGTCATTTATATTACATTTCTAAAAATGTTGATAGGCCAGGGGGACAAAAGAGTTCTCATAGCGGATCTGTCTCAAACAGACAAGAATACTTCAAATTCTGAACACAGCATATGTTATGAGTCCAGAGCAAAGACTGTGTATAGAATATGGATGTAGCCTCAGATGTACACCTGNATGTTATGAGTCCAGAGCAAAGACTGTGTATAGAATATGGATGTAGCCTCAGATGTACACCTGAAAAGTGAAGTAAAAGAGAGTTAAACCTGCATTCTAGCTGATGGCCAGCAGGGGGACGACTCAAAAAATAACTGATTGTATAGAAGTCTATGAGAAAATGACACTCCTTCTGACTTGATGTTTCTACCCCAGTAAACATTTTCCAAATGAGTTCATGGACTCAATTACTAGTTTCCAAACTTTTTGAATACATCATGGTGTTTATTTTGTAAATCAAGGTCCCATTTAGAATAACAATAATTAAAAGTTGCATGTTAAAAGTACCCGAGTAGGTGATAAATTATCTTTAAAAGCTCACATTAAACTCATAACTGACTGTGTCATTTAAACTAGGTTTCCCTTTTTTCTTTTAGTAGTATGTTGCAGGTTCTTAGGGCAACTTCTTTTATCAGCCCTTGATTTTGCAGATGTAATCTGCATGCATGCTACTGCCCATACCCTCCAGTCATTTGATGCTGTGTATCACTGTTTATCAGATTTACTGCAGGCAACTGTTTCAGATTCCATCCTCATATTTGCCATCAGGAAGGTCAGGTGGCCATCACTCACCACTTGAACAGGAACAACGCTGTCCTTCTTTGATTTAAAAAGCCATTCTAAATTAATCACAAGGTTATCTGCCTTCACTTTAAAAAGAAGAGAGCAGCCATACCTGCTCACAAGAAGGGATTTCCATTCAGGAACAAGACATCTGGGAAATCTGCTTTCACCTACTATACTCCTCATAGGCTGAAATTCTGAACCCTCAGAAAGTCTAAACTTCTGTTAAATTATGTGTTATACAATGAATGCTCCCGTTTTTCTTGATGTTGTTCTCAATGCGTCTCTACTTTGTCCCCATCTACATGCTGAATGCTAATTCTGCATTTTTTAATACTTGTTCAATTATTTTTATTACGTATTTTCTCCTGTGTCGGTGTGCATAGCGTCATCAAGTTCTGAGTCAGATTCCCCCCTAGCTGATTGTATTTAGTCTCAAACGATCAAGATGGCAGCGATCAAAACCCACGACTTAGAAGCCTTCATTGCCGAAGTCCATAAGCTAATAGGTGACTTCACAGTTGCTAGCCCATCTTTTATGCAGAGGCTTTGATTCTGAATCACTGTCCTTGCCTGTTTCAGAACAATTTTGTTAATTATTGTCTCAAGGCATAGATATGCACACCAGATGGTTTAGCTGAGACTTGAGAATGACTGTCATTGTACCAGTACAGATGGATTCAGCAAAGGCACAATAAAACATCGGCGTACCTCCCTGGTCTCCTAAGCCCAAGGGGCGAAGCAAATATTTAGTTGTATCTTTTGACACAATGAGCGTGATTGTGAAGCGTTTATAAAACAACCTACCTCAATCATCAATTCACACTCCGCATACCAAACTAAATTTAACAGATATAACCAGGACAGAATATCAAATTTAGGTGAATGACATCGGATCATGTCCCACTTGATTGCACCACAAGTGTTGATTTATCTTCTCTGATTAGCTCACAAAGCAAAAAGTGATTGTAAGAACCCATAGTAGAGACTGCAATCAGACAGCGAACAGGGAGGGATGAAGATGTTGAAACAGGAGATAATGCTACAAGAAATGATAGTGATTGTGTTTTTTCTGTATTTCATTTCGTTTTAACTAAAAAAAATAAATAAATTGGTAACCACATTTGCCTCTTCTCCACCCCTTTATTAGTCAGACAGCTTCCAGATGAAAGCTTTCCCACCAGTCTGCAAGTGAGACAAACTGGTGTGTTTTATTTCCTGTGACTCTGCCGACTTCACCAACTTTTCTTGATGTTAATAAATAATTTCTACAACACTACAGAAGTGATCGTTGGAAGAAGTGGCATTCCCACTTTTGAAACTGTTGATCTGGTGAGATCCTGCACCATGAGGACCAGAGTCGAAGTGCCAAGTGTCTCATTGTCGAGAAGGAGTCTTTGATGAGCGAAACTTTCCACTCCGACCTTCTTCTCTCTGTGAGCCCCTCTGTGCTCCTCTAATGGAATCCACTTTTCAATCAGATTTTTTTTAGAGCCGAAAAGAATAATCAGACAGAGTGGTTTGATTATGTAATACCCTCCTAAAAAGGAAGCTGAAGAAAAGCGGTGGAGCAAAGAAGACTCCTGCAGTCAACCTCAATAATAAGCCGTCATGTCGGCAGGTGGTACACTCGTCGAAGTTACTGTTTTCAAAATGTAAAAGCTCCAGCTGCGTCGCAAAGCATGTTGCCCATAGAACTGTTATTTTCTAATCACTTTCCCTTCTATCATCACGACCACACTGAAGCAGATGTTTTGACAGCTTTCAACACAAACACAAAAATACATACACCAGAAAACAATAAATTGGCCCAGACAGAACAAACACATGCTGGAACACAGCGCAAAATGCCTGTGAGTGAATTTTCCCCAAAGGCTCTTGAAGGTATCAGTTGCTTTTACTCACATGCAGGACAAAAAAAAAACCAAACTTGTTGGCAAACTCTCTTAACAACCCATTCATCTCAAAGCAAAGACGTCAATATCACGTCTCATACGCAAAAAGCCAAGAGACTCGTCTGGCTGTCAGCTGCTTATTTTTCATTTGATGAAGGGTTTTTCCACCCACATCACAAATGGGAAATAATTACTCTTTGCAAGTGCCTTTGTTCGAGTTACGCATCGGTAACCCTTCACATCACAGTTTTTATTACAGAAACATTCTTCAGCGTGAAGGCAGCTCTGTTTGCAGAAAAAAAACCTCATTATGTTAAATCTCAACCAAAGAATCGACCACATACTATATACTTAACAGTCAGCTTGAAACTCATGGTTGCTGGAAAAGGAACTTAGATTCAAACAGTCACATTAAGAGGATTCAATACATCTAGCGAGTAGAAGAGGCTTGCAGAGAACACTTGTAGCTGCTTGCTTTGCTCAGTGTGCAGAAAAATGTGGAAAAGAACAGCATTGCTTGAGTGAAAAAAAAAAAAAAAAACTACAGAAAGAGATGAAAAAGAAACAGCGAGGTGTCATGAAAAATCAAAGACCATCTGTGAAAGGGTGAAGCGGAAGATGCAGGCTGAGGTTTGTGTAGCGCAGTCATTCCCTGCTGAAGTGACCTTGATTAAGAAACCCGAGATCTGATGCTGGTGTACGTGAGCTCAGTGAAACATCAGTGAGGAACACTTCAGTCTGGAGAAATAAACACTTTGGAATCATTGCACGTACCACTTCAACATGCCTTTAAATGAGTCCCACAGGCACCTCATTGTCTGCCAAATGGTAATTTATAGTTATTTCTTTCAAAAGACAGAAAATGAGAACGACACTTGTTAGACAATGCCACAAGGTGAGGCTGGACACATTTTATTTAGATTTCTCAGAAAGTCATTTTAGTAGAAAATGTGGTGAGTGATAATCCCAGGAGCACTATGTGTGTGCTGTTGTTTCAAAATGCACCACAATACAATTGTTCATCATTAGGAAGGAACATCTGGGTCATTGTGTAATAGTGAGATATGTGGCTTTCACCAGTGCCCTGCTAGCTTGTAACCAAACAACAAAAGCTAAATCAAACCCCCAAATCAGTTAATTCGAGCTTTTTCTGGAGCTTTCAGTAACATTTTAGTGCTATTAATGTGACGGCCCGTGTGCTGAAGCCGGGCGGGCGGATCCGAACGAAAAGGGGAGGCAGGAGAAACAGGTTACAAAGAACAGGTTTATTTATAAAGGTGGGGGAGTGGAGGTCACCAGGAGGAGGAATCTGGTGCAGGAGTGCCGGTCGAGGGGGTGCCAGAGGGGGGACGTCCGTGCTGAGGTCCGTGAGGGGAGTGCCGTCGAGGTTGTGCTGGGGAGGGAGGCGTGGAGGAGGATACCGAGGACGGTGCGTGCAGGAACGGTGCTCAGGGGACGGTGCTCGTGGTTAATCCTTCCCGGTGGAGGTTTTTCCCGGTGTAGGTGCTCAAAGAGGGGTACTTCTCGTGAGGGTGCTCGTAGCTGTGGATTCCGTAGTGAGGTTGGTGGGTGATCAGGCAAGTGGAGCGCTGGAGGCTGGAGCCGAAGAGGGACGCTGGAGGCACACAGAGAAAAACACGAATTACTCAAAAAAACACAAACTTAGCTAGAGGCACCACAAAGTGTAGCAGCTAAGCGGCCTGACTGCACCACTAGGATGCATCACAATCATCTGGCGCTGGAGTTCTGTGAGACGCTTGTATTTCAGGTGCTCTGCTGATGAGCCGACGAGTCACAGCTGCCAGCGCCGCCCAGCCTGCAGAGAAAAACCACACGCCCACCAAGAACACAGACACAGGAGGCAGAGAAAAACCAAAAACACAAAACATGCTCCATAACCCTCACAATTCATTTTCAATGAAAGTATAATTTAGCTAGAATCTGGAAAAGAAGAGCAATGTGATGCTGCCAGAGTGTCACCATCAGCATCAGCATTTACATGTCCTGTGCAACATGTCAAATCTCTGAAGCATCACGTAAATTAGAAACCAGTGGCCTCATTTATCATCAGTGCGTAGAAAAGGTTCTAAATTCTGTCTGATGAATGCAATTTAGAAAGTGCAAGTACAAAAAAAAAATCTGTATTAATCAAATGTGTATGTGGGTTGTATGCACATCAGTAAGACAGCAGTGTTGGTTGTTCTTAAACACCGTGCTCGTGCACGTTCAGGATCATTTGCCTTCAGAAACGCCTCCAATTAACTGTGTACACCAACAACATGCCTCTTTATAAAACAAGTTTATATTTTTCCCCTTACCTTTCATTATCATGGCAACAAAGAGGAACTTTTCGGAAACTGAAATTGAGGTACTTGTCAGCGACGTTGACCAGACAATATTGTTTGGTGCATGAAATGTTGGGATAACCCACAAAAGGAAAAAATACTACATGGGACAAGATAACCACCACAGTTATTTCTGTTGGGTCAGAGGGGAGATCGCTGTGGTTTGATGTTAAGCTCAGTGCCAAAAAATGCATCACAGCCCATGAAAGAGAAATGACTGCAACTGGAGGAGGACAAATTAATACCCAGCTTTCCCCCAGTGGAGAACCCTGATCACATACAGATGAGATGTGTTATAATAACCAAACTAAGTTCAGCAAAAACATTTCCACATCTTGTAACATTCACCAGTAAGCCAGCCATCTTCAACAGGTCCTGCTTGGAGACTCACACCCACAATGAATGAGCTGTGCGTTCCTCCAGACAACCAGGCAACAATGTTGGATAGCGACAAATGTGCATCTGCAAATGTACGCACTGATGAAAAATGAGGCCTGTGATGTCTACAAGAGGGTTGCAGGATGAGAGAAACTGTCAACACGAGGATATTTCTGCCAAAGACCATCTTCTTGCCCATTGTGCAAAAAATGCAACCTGGTTTCTAATTGGGTTTTTAGTGCATGACAGAGACTTAAGGTCAGAGAACTATGGCCGGGACAGTAATGTGGTGTGTGATGACAAAGATAACCACACAATGATCAATGAACTCGAAAGTAAAACAGATTTTGACACTAAAATAAACACAGGCAGGCTCTTGAACAGGTTGTTTGTAAAATTCTGAAAAGGATCTCACTGAAACAAATGCTCTGAAGAACTTTAGACGTTATTCTCACAATAATAACGGCAAACATTTGTAATTAGTGTGATTAGATAGCAGCGACATGTCAAAACAGGCTTTGGCACTGCATGTTGACATTTACCCAGACTTCCTGCTTTCTCCTGTTTTTATGTGCGCCGCCTGAATGAAAATCTGGCGAGGTGTGCTGTCTAGGTATAATTTAGGATGTACTTGCCCAGCAATCTACCCGTCAGAACAGCAGAGACCTGGATATATGTGGACTGTAACGGACATGAGGTGAAAATGCTCAAACATCTGTGGAAAAGTTTTCCGATGTTACTTTTTGCGATGAATATAAGAAAAATCTTGAAGCATAACAACAACAACAACAAGGACGTCAGAATTTTTTAATCCTCCATCTGGTGTTCAATCAGAAAAAGAAATATACAAGGTATATACAGGATAAGATGTAAAAAGAGACAGCAAATTAAAAAGAATAAAAAAGTTCCCTCCATCTGCTGTCTATTCAGAAATCTGTACAATCTCAGTACGCATTAGGGGGTGCAGACAATGCCATTTGTCTGGAAGCCTAGTTTCTGCTGCTGATAATGTTCCGATGAATGTAAAGATAGAACTAATGGGGGCATGCTTTTGCTATGGTTTCAGTGCTGAATGTATTAAATAGATGTCTGAGTATAATAGACCTTTTGTGTGGGACGGGGCTACTGTGATAATCGTTCGTAAGAATCTGAAAGTTATGAAAATGTATCAGGTCAGCAGGGTCATTTCTAGCAGGGAAAGTGTAAAGTCGAGGTTTTAAAATACAGACAAGACAGTTAAGACGCTGCTGACACTGCACTTTGAGTTACTTTTAGAGACAGCTCATTTCTTGCTTTCACCTTTCAGAAACCTGAAGGGAAATTGAAGGAAGCAGTCATGACCATGTGAATCCATCACCGCCGCTGCATTTACCTCGGAAAGTGGCGTTGTGTTTGCAGAACAGTGTGTTCCGTACAAACCTTTAGAAACAAATATTTCTTTCTTTTATCGAGGTGCTATCATTAATTCATGGCTCATCTTCTGACAGAATAATCAGGATTTAAAGGTTTAACGTGCAACATTTCTGCTTTAAAATGTCCAAAAACAACTAGACCATTATTATCTGTATTTTTGGTGATTTGTACGCTTACATTAAGTGTTTAAAACAATGTTTAAACCTAAAGAAATCTTTCACTTCATTCAATGTAGCAGTGCGTTTCATTTTGGTTGCTATCAGTGGCATCGTATCCTCTCCAGCCGAGGAAACACTGAATGATGCTGTTGTTTGCCCTCGAACTGTTCACTCATGATGGACCACAGTTATGCTTTTATAATTATGATGACCACAGATTACAGTGCTGGGCCGCACTCTGAAAAGCAATTCAGAAGACTTACGCCCACCACTTAATTAAATGCATCGTTGCCAGATTAAAATTTATATTTATTTTTGTAGATAAACATTTTAGGTTGCAAAAATGATTTTAATGGGCTGGATTGACTTAATGTTATTGGCAACTGCCTCACTTTAATGTTGTGTGCAATTAAACTCAAATTTATTACAGCAGTTGATTAAAACTACATTTTGTTGTGGTAACTTATGAAACTGGTTTGATTAGTGAATATTTTTAGAGCCGCTTCTGAAAACTTTTTAACTCTCATGAAAACACTACTTGTAACAATGTTTACCTGCCATTTAACTCTCCAGTCACATGCGACCTGCTTTAGACAAGAGGAACAGGTTGTTTTAAT
The DNA here is from genome assembly GCF_000690725.1 of Stegastes partitus. Classification (NCBI taxonomy): domain Eukaryota; kingdom Metazoa; phylum Chordata; class Actinopteri; family Pomacentridae; genus Stegastes; species Stegastes partitus. The sequence goes on from NW_007578254.1 coordinate 124,863, forward strand.
TGAGAGCTATGAAAATGTGTTACGGTCAAAGGTGTTGTTTCTGCAAATCATGCAGGAGAGAAGCTGGTGGAAAATTGTTAATGATGTAAGATAATTTATTTATTTAACAAGCAAATTAGAGCTCTAAAACTTCAAACTTTGTCTATTATACCATGACACCCAAGAAGTGCATTTAGATGCTATGAGATGACTTGTTGTTGTAAATATGCGCTATACAAATAAAATTGAATTGAATTGAATAGATCTGACACTCTCCCATAATGAAGGCCTTTTTTCAGTTTTTGGCCAAATCAAATTGAAATCCATGTTATGGCCTGGTGGCCGAAGGATGTGAGCATAGGACCCAAAACGAGAGGGAGACAGGAAAGGGAAAAGCAGGTTTATTTGAGGGAATCTGGGGAAGTGAGGGACACCAGGAGGCAGGTGAGGAATCCGGGGCGAGACTGTAAATTGGAGCCGAGGGTGGAAGGTGATTTTCCGTGCAGGTGCTCGTGAGGGGGAAAGACTAAGCGGTCTGATGTACCACTCGTGGAGTTGGCAATCGTCTGGCACTGGAGCCCAGGTGAACGGCGGCTTTATCCAACGCGCTGATGAGGATGATGAGCAGCAGCTGTGCCTCCTCCAGTCAGCCCTGCCCAGCCTGAAACTAAAAGCACAGCCAGCTGAACACACAAACAACCACAGAATCCAAAAACACAGTAAAACATGTCCATAATCACCACAATCACAGAGACAGACAACCAAGCACACTCACATTCACACCTACAGACAATTTAGAATCACCAATAAACCTCAACATGTTTTTGGACAGTGTGGGAGGAAGCCGGAGAACCCGGAGAGAACCCACGCTGCACGGGGAGAACATGCAAATTCCACGCAGAAAGATCCCGGGTGTCCTCACTGGCATGCAAACCGGCGACCTTCTTGCTGTGAGGCAACAGTGCTAACCACCATTCCACCTTGCAGCCCCAAATGGAAATTATTGCGATTAATTTAATACAGTATTTATACTTTTGACGTCCTGACATCCCGAGTCATTCCCTGCATTTAGCCTAAAACAACAAATTCAGAAACAGGTATTACTCTGTGAGCACATTTGTGCTTTTAAGAGTTCAAATAAAAGTACAATCCATTAAGTAGGATTGTTTTTTTTTTCTCTTTTTACTCGCACATAATTGCAGATAAAAAAAAGCTTTAATGCCAAATGTGCTCCTCTCTTTAATCTAAAAAGAACAACAAAAAATTGCAAATAAGTTCAGTCAAAAGAGTACATTGGGAAAGATTAGCCAGTAAGTGCACCATCTTGAGTGATCTTTGTCTTTTTCTTTTCTTTTGTTTATTTTAAGCTCTTCTTTGTTTGAAAGCCATTGTGACAGAGAAGTTATACATTTACTTTACGTATAGCAGTTGCTTCCTACATATTGACTCTATGGAGGTTGTCAACCTCCAGAGATGTCTCAATAAAGAAACAATAAACTAAGCATGCATGAAAGATATCAGTGAACTGTTGAAACTGAGAGCATCTTTCACATGTCTTAGTTTGATGCTCCTTGGAACACAACTTGTAGCATTTCCCGTTAACACAAAATAGTGAGGTGCATTTTTTATGAAGATTAGCACACTCTATATTTGACGTTTAAATAGGCTTTTGACACAGAAGCATTGTCCACTGTCTGACACAATATATGATGTTCTGACAGTCTGGATTATTTTTGGATCACAAATTTTACAGAAAATCATTTAGATTTCTCACTGAAAATATGTAATCTTCATTGGCATTATGATTTTTGTATGTCAAAATGTGTTGTTGTCGTTTTTCTAAATGAACTTGGTGGGTGGCAGGTATTCCTTTATGTTTTAAGACTAGTGCATAGTTGAGTACACGTATACACACACACAACTGTACATGTGCACAGTACTTATTTACCCTCTTGATAGACAGAGTCAAAATGAGAAAAAAGTGGGTCATGTTTGTACTTTTCCCAAATTGTATGAAATTAGTTTCCACTGCGGTGTTATAAAAAGCATCCATCAATGAATGGTCGATTGAACAATTTCATCGCCGTTATCCTCAGATAGCAAAGTTTTCTTCCTTCCCTGCTTTTAGATGCTCACACTGTGAATGGCACACGTAGTCTTGGTAAACAGAGGTGAGAATATCCTTGAAGGACCTGGAAAAACTGAAGAATGTTGCTCTTTGACAGATCCTGGACACTACATTGTTCTCCTCACTTCGTATTTGTACAATTTATGCAGAGCGTAGGAAATTAAGAGTGAATGAACCATCTTGAATTTGGAATTTGAGGGCTTACCTTCTGGCAGATGGTTTAGAATTCTTAAAAGTAGATTAAACCAACATTAAAACCCATTTGTTCCCTGGTTCATTCAGATTTTTAATAGTAAAAGTCTAATGCTGTATTGGTTAGACTTTACATAGATGTTGGTAAACACAGTACTCCTCCACTTGGTTTACTGTTGAAAGTGCTATATTCTTGTGCAATACATGCAACATTCCAGTTTTACTGTATTTATTGGTTGTAAAGGTTTTTATTGGTTTTTCTTTCTTAGTAGTTTTGTTAGTGTTCTTTCTTTTATTGGTTAAGGAGGTTTAAAATAATATAATAATAGTGAGGATTAAGCAATGTGTAGATAATGGATGGATGGATATTTGAAGGTCAAGAAATGGTATGAAAAATGTTATGATTTGGGGTGAAATGACACCAGTGTAAAAAGACAAAAACAGCTGCTAAAGTGTGGAGATGTTTCATCTGCTGTCGAAATGATGTCCTAAAACAGAGTGAAGAAATCTGAGGGAAACTTCACAGTTTCACAGTTTCATACCTCGTGTATTTTCATTAGATTAACAAGATCATACTCTTTTTGTGGAACCTCTTCCAAAAGACACCGACTGGACCACTTCCTGACAAAACATGGTCCTACATGAAATGATATTTTCTATAACACTGCAGTTTGTTGTGTGACATCCGTTGTACGACAGACATGTTTACATAATTTTTAACATGTAGAATAAGCTGTTCAGGCCATATACTTGTTCCCATACCAACAAGCATCAAATAAATAAATCCCTGGGAGCAGGAAGATCCCAGATTATTTATCACCTAATGAGCATCTAGTTGAAGTAAGGGACATTTTGATGAAGCAGCATATTGCAGTTGACTTCAGTGGTCCCGGTGGCAACACAGAAATCTTGTTTGGGAAAAGTCACACACCCTCTAACATTACGTTTTTTGAAAGACCTCCATGCTCAGGGCTGTTTAATGTGTGTGTCAGAATATAATCTGTGAAGTTTCCACCCAAAAGCTCTGCATGCATTCATGCATTTAGACAATAAATGACAATAAAGTTGTTGTAAGCAACTTCCAGGACTAGACAGTGTCATATCAAAGAACTGAAATATATATTGTTGTATTGTTTAACCCAAGAAGAGTCACAGATATTTCAGGATCTCCTACAGCAGGTCTGCTATTGAGAACAAACTGGGACTTTGCTTTTCAGGTGCATGTGGAGCTTCATTTGAGACGCAGCTATACTTATACTACAAATGTATGATATATACTACAAATGATACGGCCCTTAGAAAAGCTTACTGTCACTCTAATATTTCCAGCACATGGAATCTGATTTGAAACAATGACTATGAAGCTTTTAAGTGCAGACAACTTTTACCTTCCAGGGAGTCCACATTTAGGTCTGATGAACTGTGCAGAAATCAGATATACATGAGTGAAGGAATGTCACAATATGAGGGAAATTTCCTAAAGGTGATGTCAGCTCTTCACAAGAAAATGGACCCCCTGTCCTCACTTCACCTATTGATGGTTGATTGGACTTCAGACCCGTGTCTGGCACAAACTGTGTGTAGATGGATGGTTAAATGAACCAAGACATTTTGTCACTTTCATCAAAGAATGTACTCTGGTACAACCGCCGAGCATAAATGTTTCAACAAATGTAACTATCCATACGATGGAGCTGTTGCAGGTATAATGAAAATGCCACAAATTAATCTTTAATAAGTATAATCACCTGATGAAATTTTGTCTTTTGTCCATGTTATTTTGCCTTGCTATTAAAAACTTATCATCCAAACACAAAAGGCTAATTCCTGATGTTCATATCTTTCTGCCATCTGGCTTGAAGGACAAATATTAATCTAGTGGCACATATGTTCTTCATGTCAGCAGAATGTACTTATTGGGCACATGTATTAAGTGTATATAAAGTACTGTTAATATCTGCCTGGGGCATGTTTGACACAAAGAAAAAATACTACGTGAAGTTTGCAATTGCTTTAATTCTTTGTATGTAACTTTTTCTAAATTGGGATAAAACTAGAATGAAATGGAATGTTTTCTAACATTTAAAAAAATAATTAAGGAAAGACATCTCTGATCGTTAATAAAACTCATCAAAAAGCAGTTATAAACATGAAATTAAATACTATGGGTGTTTAGTTAGTGCCACGTTTTACTTCCACAGCCTGAACAGCGTCACTTTCTTCTCTTTTCAGTGATCGTCCAGAGATCAAGGACCCAGCAACAGTAAATGATTAAAGAGGAAATCTGACAGATGTATGCTTCATTCATAAAAAGCACTTAGATGTTATCTATTATAGATTTAAAAAATAAAAGAAAACTGATTTTGAATTTTAATCTTATCTTTATTGCTGAAAGAGCTCGCCATTGAAATTATTCTGCAGTTTAAACACAGCGTTTGTACTACACTCTGCTTCTGTCTGCCATCACTCTGCGCCTGCAGCGACACTCCCTCCCTCTGCTTGCTTGTGTGTTAGAGAGCTTGACTGCAGGGATGGAGACAGGTGTCTTGGAGCTGGAGCAGAGATTCACCGAATGCACCACATCACCACCATGAAGCCGCCTGCTTCACACGCTCTGCCCTGCCATCTCCTCTCTGCCAGGACACAGACCCTGCTTATGCAATCAGTCGTGGCTCCAGTCATTGCATATTCTTTACTGATCTGCCAGTGTTCTGCCTTGTTTCACTTCTGTGTCCTCAGTTCCACTTGTGACTCATTATATGCTCCCAGAGCTCCTGTCTTGTTGGTTTTCTCTTCGGATCAATCCCATGCCTTGATCCCTCTCGGCCTGGCCCCCCCCTTGCATCCCCCTTTGCCTCGCTTGGCCCAGCTTCCAGCCTAAGCCTCCGCCCTACCCTCAAGTTTCCAACTACTAGCTTAAGTCTCAGCCCCCAGCCATCCTCAAGATCAACTCTCCAGTGACTTGCAAGCCCTAGATTCAGTTTTCCTGCCACCAGTGCCACCAGGTCTTCTTCAGCCTCATTTTTTCTAGCACAGCTGAGTCTGCCATACCTGCCTTTAAAACAGACAGTTACTTCCAGGCTCACACTCTAGGAGTGTCAGGGCAACTTGCCCCTGTTCCTCCCCTGCTAACAGTCAGAGGAGAAAATCTATTCTGGGATCTTGATCTGACTTCATGTTCAGCCCAGATTATTTGGTAATGCAGGAGGACTTCACATATCCATTCTTAAACCCCCTCGAAACTGCTTGCAGACATGTTGATATTTATCAGGCTGATTATGGTTGTGACGCTAGAAGCTGGAGCTGGCAGGGGATGTTGTTGAGCAACACTAAACATTCAAGTACTTGAGGGTAGTGCTATTATAGATATTAAAACGGATAGTTAAAATCTTACCTCAGGTTTTACAGAAGAATAGACAGCTTCCCAACCATTTTCTTCTTTAGCCTTCAGCATTTTATTTGTAATTTTTTTCCCCACACTGCAATGATTAGTGGCGTTACAGTAGGTTGTTGCACCACAGGCTATGTTTTGTTAACATCTGCTTACCCATGGGATCACATGAGGTGATGCTCTGCTCCCAGATTTCTCTCTCCGGCATCATCATTTTAATTTCCTGTAGTGTGTAATGCACCTTTACTTTCCAACCTTAGAGTGTGTGCATGTCTGAGACTCGAGAGAATCTGAGAAGTTTCTCCATATGTGATCAAACCCGATTTTATAGTCTGTGTGGACTTTATGACTCCTGTAATGTTAGCCTGGTCCCTCTGCCTCCTACTTCTGGGTCTGTATTGTAAAACCTGATTCTTGTTCTATGGACATATATCCATGCAGTGCAATTCTTCAGTGGAACTTTTCTCATGCTCATGTCCTGGATGGGTACATCGTGTAGGTACAATGTAGGTCTGACACATTTTAGACTTGCACAATCAGCACATTTGCATGTTGTCTTCAAATAAGAATGTGTTGGTTCAAAAGTATAGGCTCACTTAAAAACTGGCATTTTTGAAAAAAAAATGGATTCATAAACATTTTGCAAGTGGAAACTAGAGCAAAATCTGAGCTGTGAACTTCCTACTCTCTTGGGCCTATAAAGTTTAGTCCCAAGAATGAAGAAGAACTTAATTAGATTATTAAAATGACTCAGTCTTTGCAATTTACCAAATCAGAAAATGCTAATCTTCTTACTTTGTAACTCTCAGTGGGTTTGTGCCATAAGGTTTAAATTAAATATCAAATCCAAGTGAAGCAACATGTTTCCACATCAATGTGTGGTCAAAACATCGCAGACAGAGGACGGTATTTGTCAAAGTAAGGTTTCAGCCCATTACCTGTTATTGAAAAATGCTTGTTGTGGTGAATGAGTGCATACTGAAGGGCAACAGGAGTTTCAGTGGTAGCAGAGTGAACAGTAAAGTGCATGGCTATCTCACCCCTGTCATATGCTCACATCTAATCTGATACTGCTGATTTTAATATATAAACAACTGAACCTAAAAAAAAACCTGCTTGGAAATTCCACCTGTAACTTTCCCCCTCTTAATTAAGACATGCAACAAATTACAAAAGACTATGGATATTTGGATATTGCAATGTCGACCTTTTCAGGAGTGTGGTTGAAGGAAAGAGGGAGGTTGTGTTTGCATGGTCAAAAAATCCAAGAGTAAAAGACATTAAAAGATCAACTCTGAGTATGTATGGTTGCATGTAAACAGGAATATTAGTGGACTATTCATTTTCATGAGCCATGCAAAATACTTAGTGGGAGTTTAGTCTTTTAAAATAAGTGCATGAATTGGAATATTTTGTCTATGTAAACATAATCATTGCTGTAATGGGGTTCAGATCGAGGTGGTGCGCCACCCACATATTGATACTTCTCATCTGATTAATGCAGCACTCTGCTCTTCGATGTGAGACAGTCCTAAAAATTAAGGATTTATTTTGTGTTAGGAAAATTCCTCAGTGGAGTCCTAACTGCTCCAAATCAATACACAGAGTCGTCTCTTAAGTCAAAGCAAAGTTTTACTTGCAGCAAGGAGCAACATGTACAGCACAGAGTCTGAACAAGTGACAAAATAAAAGCATAAGGCATTAGTTCTTATATACAGAAAACAGGAGACAACCTTCCGCAAATGTGTGCGTGGAGGCATGGTGCTTTGACTGCCCGCTACGGACGTCTTATCTCACACTAACGAGGTGAAATAAAGGCAATGAACATTTACAGCATTCTCATACTTTTCCACAAAGATCATTGGATCATACCATAGAATTATTCTAACATTTTGCCAAACATAATATTTTTTTGTCATGAAACACTGGAAGTAGAATACACTGAACAGCAATTGCATAGATAAATATAGTAAATAAACCCTTAAAAAATCTTCTATATTTTCCAGTATGATTGATGTTACAAGTTTTTTTTTTTTTTTTAAATAAAATGCATGACAACAGATAATACATATGAGTTTCTTAATGTTTGGAGATGATTTGAGTTTTAAATGTGAGATCAGTGACCAGCTGAAATCAGAATCGGCAAGTGACCTGCCAAAAGAGTGTCTTCATGTTTCATTTCAAAATACTTTAAAAGAGCTTTTTTTTTTCTTTTTAAATAGTTTTTAACCCTTTTCAGGACTTTCATGTTGCTATACGGAGAAGGTCTTTTGGGGTCCACTGGACCCCAAGAAAGAATATGTGCAAAGTATTTGTTGGTATTCATTATAGACTTTTATACTGTTTTAAATGCATTTTCTGATAAGTTGACGTATTTTTTGGCTCTTTCTATATTAAAAAAAAAAATCTTCAAAAAAAAACAAACAAAACGAAACAATGTATGTCACCTAAACCAAATGGCCTGGTGCCCAAAAGACCCCACAAGTCCTGAATAGGTTTAAACAAATACAACAGGAATAGCTGTGAGTGCCTGGTGGCAGGTCTATCACCCAAGCAAAAGATCAAATGTCTTGAACTTTGCTTCTGTCAAAACAAATGAAAATCTGGTGACAATGTGTCATCAGTTCAGTCACACAATGGAAGCTAAATTGAACAGACGGGTAACGTTGCATCACTTGGGCCACCTGCTAGCCACACATATAATATATATATATATACACTTTGCATGTGTAAAATGCAATTCATTATTTGGCATGAAGGCATGAAATTGGTCATTTCAGTTGAACTTACGGAGCTTTACAACTCAGCTCTGGTGAATCAAAAGGAGGTGTACATTTGTTCGTCACATGTAGATTAATGCAGTAGCAGATAACTCTTCTGACAGACTCTACATATTGATACATCTAAACCTCAGCATCTATAACCACAGACCTATAGCTGCCGGGTAAATAATCAAAATCAAGTGCATCAAACATGCATGAGATGCATGAATACGTGATCATCTGTCTGCTATACACTTTATTTTATTTTCTGAATGATTATATGTACAGCATCATCCTCTGGAACTGAATATTTAAATCCAAACCTTGGTGCCTTCAAAGGGCTAACAGCAGCTGGTGGTTATTTTATGTCCAGAGAGGGTTAAATTTATTTAAACTGATGGGAACAGATCTCTTTCCAGCGTGTGTCAAAGCTCTTCCTTTCAAGATTTTCCAGCCTTATCTGTGATTAGCCATACTGGACAGGCTGTCCATCTCTTGCCCCTTACTGCTTGTTATCTGCTCCCCTTTTGTCTGTGTCCACTTGAGATGAGGAAACCTGTAGGAGCATTTACCTCCTGGGAGTTGAGCTGACTTTGGACTAAAGCGGACTAATGCTGTGTCTTTGTTGGGCATCAACTTCAAGGACTGAAAATACTGGTGAGAAATGCGTGAAATAAGCAGGAGCTTAAGCCGCCTGAAGACGCTAATGCTGTGAGCGATAGTAATGATGAGCTGGCAGAGTGAATGGAAGGTAGCATGTGTGAAAGTAGGATGTGGCCTTAAAGCAAAAATATGATCATGAAGTGAGATCATGTTACAACCCAGCTCGAGAGAAGGGAAAAGGGCAGTCACAGAACCAGATGTAATTGGTTTAAAAGTAACAATTATTTATTTACAGGAGTTTATCAAAACAAAAAAACTGAGGGGAAACAGGGCATGAAGGTGCTCCTTAACTTAAACAACCAAACAAAAGAGCTTATAGCTAAAGGCCTGCTGACAACACAAAACAAAGTAAAAACCAAGTTCAACCCAATAACAAAAAGGGCTCAAAACCAAACACATACCAAACAGCACCTTCTTTACTAGAAATAAAAACAATCCTTATTGATCCCTGTCCCACAACAGTTCTAGGAGAAGTGCCTTTACATTAAACAAAAATCCTCCTCTGAGAGTCAGGTACTGGTGCGCTGCATACAGCCACCCTGTCAACTGGACTGCTCCAAACTTAAATAGGCCGCTGTCATCAGTTGGAGGGTCTTCATTGGGTCCTGCGTGATTGGCCTGGCTCCGCCCATTTGCCCTGGCCCAATCGGCAAGACTATAGACTGTATAAAAGATGGACGTAGCAACCGGCCCTGAAAAATGAAACCAACCCGGAAGTGTCAAATACTTACGTGCGCGAGCTGCTGGCTCCAAAAAGCCCTGACTCCCATAGACTTGAATTGGAAAAGAAGTGATCACAGATCATGAAATACCGCATTCCTACGGCTCAGGATTTTTTTCTTATTAGTTTTCATGGTCAAATCCGGAGATCAGGTGGCCAATCTGAAAATAAATCAAAACAGAATTTTTAAAAATCACATCGCAATCACATGCATACCACCAAACAATAAAGGAGAGAGAAAGAGGCTGCAGCCAAGATGGAATGAATGAAGTGGAATGTGAGACTTCGTAAGTCCTGTTGTTTAAAATTGCAATATAAAAAAAGTTTGCAGTTGTCGCAAAGTTAGTTTAGTTGTCAACACAGTACATATACTTGAGAGAGAATGAAGTTTTATTAAATTATGCATAAAGATTGTTCAGAAAGTGTGATGGTAGGCTCACCACACCAGTACAGGCAGACTCATACCAGTAATTAGAAGCAGAAATAAAGCAAAGAGAGACATTTTTAAAACTTAATTAAACATGTGGTCCATGTAAAATTGTGTTTTTACAAATTTAATCTACTGGAATCAAATATTTAGATGGAAATGTTACTGTATGTGACTGTCTTTTTCACTGGATAATTACTGGCCTACTTACATAGGAGATACATGGCTTATATGGTGGATGTGAGTGATTGCAAAAAATATTCATCGGCATCATGGATTCCCTTACATCTGGTTATGTAGTCATTGATGGACCTTCTCTGGGGAAATCAGATGAACAGATTTGATTTATATTTTACACTTCTGGTCAAATTAAGTTGTGAATCTCTTTCATCGTCTTCACTGTCTCACAGAGAGGAAATGCTGTTTGTAAGTGGCGTTCCACTGTCACTTACTGTTGGTGCATGCTGTTGCTATTACACGCCAGGCTTGTCTCACATAAACGATGTCCAGGTATTTCCAGTTGCTTTTGCTTCATTTATCGCTTCCACAAATAAGCACAAAGGTATGGCAATGAAGTGGCCTGTTGGTACATACTGCTCTCATTTGCAGTCACCTCATCCGTGCAATCAAAAAACTGTTTGCCTCAAATCATGCACACCTATCCTCATTAACCTGGCTGTATAAATGCACAGCACGCAGTACAAACATGTAATGCAACAAAAAACAAATGACTAAACAAACACATGAATAAATGGCTGTTACACTGTTGTATAATATTGTAACATGCCAGTAGATGTGAGAGAATATGAATGCATTTCCAGTATGTTCTTAAAAGGATGACTAAGTGGTGACACTACAACAATAAAACAATTAGCATATTTATCAGGGATGCTGTTTATTTATGACAAAGATATGTGAACCCACATAAACTGTAAATTTTGGGGATGTGTATAAATGATGAACTGGTGATAGTTTTCTCAATTAGATATGAGCCTGCAAGCACAATATTAATATGTATATATTTATTAGAGGGTATATTCGTTTCCTTTGTGCTTTGTTGCTTTTTTTTTTNTTTGCGTCACTGGCTCCAAAAATCCAAGATGTCAACCAGGAAGTAGCAAAACCCTGGTTTCATTTTCTCAGTGCAGAAACCAACGGGTGACGTCCCGGTAGCTACGTCCATCTTTAATACAGTCTATGGGCAAGACACCAAAGAGATGCATCTAAAATAAAAACCACTACATTTATGTAAATAATGTGTGCATCGTACATTCCTGAAAACTCTTCTTCCAAGACAGTTTCACAATGAGCATGTGTTGTTAATCTCCCATTTCCACTGTACTCAGCAGTTTTTGTTTCTTTCAAATTGGGTTATGATAATAGGCAGAAATGATGACTTACTCTCTTTAGCTGACAGACCAAGAGTATAATTATCAACATGCTTAATATCAGCATGGGCGCTTGCAATTTTACAACCTCTCATGTGCTGATAGAGCAGATTAGCTGTGTTTCCTATCTTGGTCTCTCCGTGACATCACCAACAGGTTTACTGAAGAGCAGTTTTGAAGCTCAGTGTGAATGCTCCGGCCATCGCCTCCTTGGTAGTGCCCGACTCCCCTTAACTCCTGGGTAATCCAAAATAAATAAATAAATAAATAAAAAAGTATGAAGAGGAGGGTGCGTGGAGCTAAGGCAGGCTACAGCCACCTCTCACTTAATTATGCATAACTTTCATTCAGTTGAAACAGATGAGTAAATGTACGCCCATAAAGCTGTCATGAATGGGGAATTAGCTACAGAGACCAAAACAGTTTCTTGTAGCAGGCTGTAAATAACTTAAATTCTACTGTAAAGTTGAACATGTTGACATGGGTTTCTATGGGGACTAACTCACTTACAGGGTCAGCCTCAAGTGGCCATTTGAAGAACTGCAGTTTTTGGCACTCACTTGATTGAGACAAGTGTTTTTGTGGACTTCTGTCTCTTTCATTACACTTTTTTGTTGTTTGTTTGTGTTACAGCTAGGCAAGTAAACTTAAGTGCAGACACACATGCAGGAAAGCTAAAGTTATAGGTCTGAAAGATGAGAACCTGGGTTCAAACCTTGGGCTGGTGACTAGGACCCTGTAGCTGAGACAGAGACTTGAGCTGGTATCTGAGAACCTGGGGCCAAGGCAGAGCCGAGTGTTTAAAGGAGGTCTGATTATGGAAGTGGTGGCAGCTCTGCTCAAGCTGCAGGGTACCTGTTAGCTGGTGTGTGCAATCAAATGCATACCACCAAACAATAAGGGAGAGAGAAAGAGGCTGCAGCCAAGATGGAATGAATGAAGTGGAATGTGAGACTTCGTAAGTCCTGTTGTTTAAAATTGCAATATAAAAAAAGTNCCTGCTGACAACACAAAACAAAGTAAAAACCAAGTTCAACCCAATAACAAAAAGGGCTCAAAACCAAACACATACCAAACAGCACCTTCTTTACTAGAAATAAAAACAATCCTTATTGATCCCTGTCCCACAACAGTTCTAGGAGAAGTGCCTTTACATTAAACAAAAATCCTCCTCTGAGAGTCAGGTACTGGTGCGCTGCATACAGCCACCCTGTCAACTGGACTGCTCCAAACTTAAATAGGCCGCTGTCATCAGTTGGAGGGTCTTCATTGGGTCCTGCGTGATTGGCCTGGCTCCGCCCATTTGCCCTGGCCCAATCGGCAAGACTATAGACTGTATAAAAGATGGACGTAGCAACCGGCCCTGAAAAATGAAACCAACCCGGAAGTGTCAAATACTTACGTGCGCGAGCTGCTGGCTCCAAAAAGCCCTGACTCCCATAGACTTGAATTGGAAAAGAAGTGATCACAGATCATGAAATACCGCATTCCTACGGCTCAGGATTTTTTTCTTATTAGTTTTCATGGTCAAATCCGGAGATCAGGTGGCCAATCTGAAAATAAATCAAAACAGAATTTTTAAAAATCACATCGCAATCACATGCATACCACCAAACAATAAAGGAGAGAGAAAGAGGCTGCAGCCAAGATGGAATGAATGAAGTGGAATGTGAGACTTCGTAAGTCCTGTTGTTTAAAATTGCAATATAAAAAAAGTTTGCAGTTGTCGCAAAGTTAATTTAGTTGTCAACACAGTACATATACTTGAGAGAGAATGAAGTTTTATTAAATTATGCATAAAGATTGTTCAGAAAGTGTGATGGTAGGCTCACCACACCAGTACAGGCAGACTCATACCAGTAATTAGAAGCAGAAATAAAGCAAAGAGAGACATTTTTAAAACTTAATTAAACATGTGGTCCATGTAAAATTGTGTTTTTACAAATTTAATCTACTGGAATCAAATATTTAGATGGAAATGTTACTGTATGTGACTGTCTTTTTCACTAGATAATTACTGGCCTACTTACATAGGAGATACATGGCTTACATGGTGGATGTGAGTGATTGCAAAAAATATTCATCGGCATCATGGATTCCCTTACATCTGGTTATGTAGTCATTGATGGACCTTCTCTGGGGAAATCAGATGAACAGATTTGATTTATATTTTACACTTCTGGTCAAATTAAGTTGTGAATCTCTTTCATCGTCTTCACTGTCTCACAGAGAGGAAATGCTGTTTGTAAGTGGCGTTCCACTGTCACTTACTGTTGGTGCATGCTGTTGCTATTACACGCCAGGCTTGTCTCACACAAACAATGTCCAGATATTTCCAGTTGCTTTTGCTTCATTTATCGCTTCCACAAATAAGCACAAAGGTATGGCAATGAAGTGGCCTATTGCTACATACTGCTCTCATTTGCAGTCACCTCATCCGTGCAATGAAAAAACTGTTTGCCTCAAATCATGCACACCGATCCTCATTAACCTGGCTGTATAAATGCACAGCACGCAGTACAAACATGTAATGCAACAAAAAACAAATGACTAAACAAACACATGAATAAATGGCTGTTACACTGTTGTATAATATTGTAACATGCCAGTAAATGTGAAAGAATATGAATGCATTTCCAGTATGTTCTTAAAAGGATGACTAAGTGGTGACACTACAACAATAAAACAATTAGCATATTTATCAGGGATGCTGTTTATTTATGACAAAGATATGTGAACCCACATAAACTGTAAATTTTGGGGATGTGTATAAATGATGAACTGGTGATAGTTTTCTCAATTAGATATGAGCCTGCAAGCACAATATTAATATGTATATATTTATTAGAGGGTATATTCGTTTCCTTTGTGCTTTGTTGCTTTTTTTTTTTTTTTACCTAAATTGCTTGGAGCCTAATAGGTTTTATTAAAACCTGCTTTTGATAAATTATATTATCCTTTTAAAAATAATCTTGCGATGTTCCTTAAGCGTACCAGCAAACTTTAGTGTGTATCAGACTTTGTCAAGATTTTTAGTGGTCTAAGTTATGATAACTGGCATTTACCTTCAGTATGTAGGTCATTAACACGTGTGCTGAGATGTGTGTGACTTTTCTGTAGGCAGTGCAAAGAAAAAAAACTATTTTCCTTGAGCACATCTTCCAGGGTTATTTGCTGTTCTTCTTTAGCAATTTCTTCAGGTTATCTGAAGCCAAAATAATAGATCTTATCATAAATTTGTCCTTTGCTAGAGCTGAGAGAAAGGCATCTAGACATATACTGTACATATATCATCAAGATGCCAGACCTTACATAAAAGGTGTCAAAAAAAGTACTAATGTTTTCTGCCCCATTGCTTTTAACTTGTCAATCATGTGTCAGCTTGTCTTGTGTCAAAATGAAAGACTGCCTGTAATATCTCAGAAGTGTACAGTTGTGCAGTAGCATATAGCTGTCAAACTCATTTCAGCAACCTGTACAGTTCAGTAAAAAAGCTTTTTTTTACCGAGGCTGTTTTACACAATGAAGGAGTCTCAATGTGAGTGTAAAAAAACAGTCTTTAGACACAGCACATCATGTCTTATGGTATAGATACATCAGTTTAAAGTGCTTGAATCAGAAATACTTTATTGATCCCCTAGGGGAAATTGCTTATCAGAAATTAATTGAACAGCTTTTCCAAAAGTATAGTATTTTCCAAGTATGGCCTCTATTTTATTTGCAATGTATGAGAAGAAGGAAAAAAAAAAGAACGAGGATAGCGAGAGAGAGAGAAAATAATATGCCACCACTTGTTACACAGGAGGCAATGAATGGAAACTTCAGAGTGAAATAGAAAACTCAAAGCAGCGAAGTGTCAGTCAGAAAAAACCCCGCTCCATCCCTAAAGACTGGGTCTTGCAGATCCAGTGATTGCACCGTTTGTGGCTTTTCTTTATAAGATTTCTATTGCAGTCCTGAAAGTCATCAAGTTCCTTCATACTTGCTGCCTTTTGAAGCCACCAACGTGTGAAATTACCCCGAGAGGCTTTACAGCTAAATTGCACTGGATCTTTTAGATTTGAATAACAATGCAGACGGAACAACATCAGAAACAAAAGAACACGCAGCAGACACGACTCTCTGGAAACAGGGGTGATAACAGCAATGCTTTTTTTTTTTTCTCATATTGCAGATCCTTTGCACTTATCTGCTTCTTTTTGGTCATTCGGATGCTGTTTGACTCACCCTCAGGCTACTGGGTGTTTCAAGGCAGACAGCTCATGAAGATAAGTGCAAGGATTGTGGCTAAGCATAAGATGGAGAAGGACAAACAAGAGCAACCAAAGTGAAGAGTTGCACGGTGAGAAGAAATCCCAAATTAGAAATTGCTTAAAAACATTTTATAACTAAAGATCTCTTTGGACATGCGTTTCATGCAACAGGTTTGTCGGAGAATGACGGGCAGATCCAAACAGGCTCCGGGACGCTGTCTAACAAGCACATCTGAAAGATGAAGGCGCAGAAATGTTGCAAATACATGTATTTTTGCCAGTTAGACAGTGTGTGGGAGTCTGCTCAGAAACTTTTAATAAAAATGCTTCGTTATCTCGTTTTGTGTGCGGCATCTTAAAATTTCAGGCTGAAGGTAAAATTCACACCCTGCATCGTGCTCCAATCTCACATGTACTTCATACTTGTCAAGGAGGTATACATTTCTTGTAATTGGTTTCTGGAGGTGTGATTCTGTGTTTATCAGTCATTTATGTGTTTGGATGCAACCTTGGTTTGCAGCACAGAGTGCAAGGTGAATAATAGATTTATAACATACCAGGGAGCAACATAACAATTTTCCATCAGTGGCAGCAGTGTTCATGCCTATTTTTGTCCACCAATTTTCAATTTTCATTACTGTTTCCTACCACATTTTTATGGTACTGTTAGTTTTTAAAGTAAACATGATAACAACACATAGCTCTCAATACCTCCTGCAAAAACACAGAGTTGTTGATCCATGTGAACGTTGCTGTTTTTGGCTCTTCATGGAGGCCATAAGCAGAGGAAGAATATATGAGACATTCCAACCGATCAAACAGACCCTCATATAAAATTTGATCTAGCCTGATTTGTTTCCACGGTCATGCTCCTCACAGCTGACACGTCCTTTGAGGGCATGTTCAAATGCTGCTGTGGCATTTACTTTTGAGGGAAATGTGACTGAATAATTAAATCAAACTTTGCTACATTTTGTCATTTTCAGGGTGACTTCTTTTTTTTAAGAAACTGCATAAACACTGTGAAATGAAGCACACAAATGTACAGAAAGGTTTTCTGCATCTGCACGTCTCCTGCCTCATGATCCTCATGATAGACCAGCTTAGCTCCAAATATAGCCCATGCTACACTTTAGCAGGTCAAGGGCAGTCTGCCCTTTTGAAGTTGGAAGAAACCCACCTAAATATGGTAAAAACATGTCAAATCCCACAGACAAGTCACAGTTGGATTGAACCACAAATATCTTGCAGTTCAGAAACAGTCTCAGCCACTAATTCAAGTTTTAAGATAAGATAAGATAAGATAAGATAAGATATGCCTTTATTTATCTCACAGTGGAGAAATTCACATTGTTGATAGCGGCATTAAACAGAGATACACATACACGAGACAGGAAAAAATGTACATATAAATATAAGAAATAGTGCAAACAGAATATGAAAATGGGCTTCTGAATGGGGGGTATATAGAAAACATATATATATATATATATATAAAAGATAGGGATTAAATATATAATATAATAACAGTAATAACAATAATAACAATAATAACAATAATAATAATAATAAGCAGTGCAAATGTGGATATATACATACATACATATTAAGAGGTAGTGCAAATGAGAGGTAGTGGTGTATTAACTGGGGGATATTGCATGTTGTGGGTCTACTGGGAGCACAGCTGGTTGTAGAGTCTCACAGCAGAGGGGAGGAAGGACCTGCGCTACCTCTCTCTGGAACAGCGTGGATGAAGAAGCCTGGCACTGATGGAGCTTTCCAGAGCTTTAACAGTCCCATGCAGAGGGTGGGAGGTAATGTCCATGTATGATGACAGCTTGGTCATCATCCTCCTGTCACCTACCACTTCCACAGGATCCAGACTGCAGCCCAGGACGGAGCCGGCCTTCTTCACCAGCTTGTTGAGACTCTTCCTCTCGGCTGCCGTGATGCTGCTGCTCCAGCAGACCACACCATAAAAAATGGCTGACGCCACCACCGAGTCATAAAAGGAGGCCTTCCTGTACACCGAAGGACTTCAGTCTGCGCAGCAGGTGGAGTCTGCTCTGACACTTTTTGTACAGAGCCCGAGTATTTACAGTCCAGTCCAGTATTTGTTGTTTATAGCAACAAATACATTTATGTAAGAAGTCACTAATGTGATATTTACTTTTAATGACAACTTCAGGTCCAGGAGAGTCTGTCCTCCTTTCTTGAACCACTATTTTTCAAATTGTTATTGTCAGCAATACAAGCCTATGTCACAACCAACACACAGAACAATCTACTGATGCCAAACACTAACATGTTTTTCAAAAGACTTTTGTGAACATTCTCAGATAAAATTCTTTTCATGTTAATTGGAAACGTGACAACGCACATTAAATAGTTCCCAAATAAACAACATTTTCATTTAAAATAGGAAAGAGACAGGTAAACAGCAATATTTCTAAATCCATTGCTGCTAAAGAAGTTTAATCACTTATTCAAACACTAGTCTACTGCTTCCGGCTAGAGTAAATTAATAAAAAGCTATTTGCTTTACCTCATGAACATTAATTCCATTTTTTCCCCCCTGCCAAATACCCTTCATGTTATATTTCTGACCAATGTGATAGTCATATGTATACATGTGTTCAGTTATCGTATCCATATATGTGTAACACATGTTTGTTTCATCAGACACTGGGATGCCGAGAAGACGGGGATGAATTAAATCAACAGGGGAAGGATTTCCATAACATTAAGCTCAAGATAGAAAAAAAAGTCTCATGCAGACCTCATTTACAAACTGAGCAGAGATTTCTTTGCTTTGTGCAGCTATTGACATTCTAAAACCTTGCCTTAAGGTTTCAGAAAAACGTTGCCATTATAACACTATATATATATATATAACACAAGCAACAGCCTATGAAGTTGATAAGCTTGTGGTGAAATACTGACACCCCACTGAATAACAAGTTAAGCAAAAGGTAGGTTATTACAGCAGTACCTTGTGGAAACTACAAATCAGCAAGTATCTAGTATATATATATTCTTGTCATGGCTGAAATGTGTTTCCAGACCGAGTTAACAGAGAAACATCTTGTTGACCTGAGGCAGAAAGTCAGGAAACGCCACAGCTTTTCTTGTCTGGTCCTTTTATTGTAATAACAAATGTAGGACCGCACACACACCATTTATTTCTTGGAGGAAGCGCTATTTAACAAGAGGCATCTGCTTGAGGGCATTTATGAATGTGCTCGAATCACTTCATTATCAGGTCACCCCAGTCCCAATTATTTTAATGACTGACTACAATCATTTTCTCAATTCATACATTAATTGTTTTGTTCATGAAATGTCAAAAAATACTAATAAACACACATTAAATTTCTTGCTGCCTCTTTTCAGTCTCAAAGAAACCTAATTTCATCTTCAAGTGTTGGTTTGGCAGCAACCAATCTTATCAATCTACCTGCAATGATTATGTCTTTCTATAATAACTTCGCTCTTTCTTTGCTTGTTCGCCGTATTAACAGGAGATTCAGCAATTTCCCTAAGGTTTCCACCAAAGGGATCAATAAAGTTCTATTCTATTCTGTTCTATTCTAGATCAGTGGAGGTGCTCCTTGTTATGGGCTGTGGTTTGGTTGGTGTTGTACCTTGTGTGTCATGGATTGTTGTACTCAATGCCCTTTTTTCCACCATTGTGATTGTCTTGATTGATGGGATCTGAGGCCGATACTGAGAAGCAGGGTTTATTATTTTTTATTTCACTGTCTTATGGTCTCTATAGAAATCCAATGCTGGAACAGAAATTGATTAAAGTACTCCCAAGACTGTTTAACGCAGCCAGCGTTGCAGCTGAAAGAATAAGGTTTGAATTGTTTTGTACGTCATGAGAATGCATTAAAGCAGTGCATTAGTTTAGAGCGTAATATAATCAGTTGCACTTGTGCATAATATGAGGCAGTGATACTGATAAACCTCTTAACTTACATCCATGCAGTCTGCAGTTCTTCCTATTTTGGCAGCAGCAGCACTTGTGTTGCTATTAGGTTGTTTCATCGATTAAAATTCCTCATTTGTTTAGGATTATAGTTTGTTCTTCTTGGGACATTTGTTTCTTGTCTTTATTGTGTTTTTTTTTAGCATGTGTTTTTCTAAAATTTCTGAATTAGGTTTTTTCATGGGCTTTTGAGTGAGTTAGTTAGCAGGAGCCTTTGTTGCCTACATCAGCTTTACATTAAAGCTTTCTTTCCTTCCAGCCTGTCTCTGTGTGCTGCATGTGGGTCCTTTCATGAACTCCACGTGACACTCCTCCTCTTTGAAAATTGCAGATACATTAGCTCGTTAAGCTTTTTTTTTTTAACAGAGCATATTGTATTGTATTGCTAGCAGCAGAACACTGAATGGAGGAAGACTAGTCACACTTACAGTACACACTTACAGTACTTAGAGCAAATAACCGGTACAAGCCTCCATCAACTGATTATAGGAGGAATCACTGTTATGTTAATCTCTTTATTACAACCAAGATATGTAATAAGATCAGTAGAAAATTAAGCACAGCCCGATTCATTATACAGAGCAATTATATGTTCTACAAATATACCGTTATTAGAATTCAAAGCTCACGTTACACCTTAAAAATGATTAATAAAGGGATCAACCTTGACTAATATGAAAAAGTACAAATTACTTAAGCGTTCTAGGATTGCCACACACCACCAACAAATCGTGAGCTCACAGCAGTTTGCAACCACTACCAAACTGGTGTAAGATAAGGTCCCCCAGTGCTCTTCCCGCTACAAGCTGGGACGGGAAAGCCACACCAGAATGCCTAATCTCCACCACCAGCCGGCAACCTTGTCCACTGAAGAGGATAATTGTCACAAAACCAGTTGGCTCAATTTAAAATACAGAAAAAAAAGGCTAACAAAGCAAAGCTACAACAAAGCTAGGATGAAAAAAGGCAAAACAACATCCAATAAAACCCTTAGTATGACAGTCTTTGTAATGCAAACTTGAGGGGAATTGGCAGCATCCACATTACGCCAAGGCAGGCAAATTTGACATCACAAACCTCAGCAAACAGACACCAATATGAGGCAAACAAGACTGTCAAACAAATGCACTTCATCACCATGTGCATATGGATGAATAAACTCTTTGAAACAGCCAAAACCCTCTAAACAATCTTGACTACAGCACCTACAGAGAGAGTCACAAAGGAGCCCATGCAGCAATCACGCATGATGCCACAGGTGCTTTAAATACCCTCAATCAGGGGCATGGCCATGGGAAGAGCTGACCTCATTGTCTGTTGGTGTGTTCAACAGCTATTGGAAAGTACTACATTTGCACAAACACAAATGTTCCCACTTCATAAGCAATGACATAATATATCAGCTGTTACTTATATGAGGACGCTCTGCAAGAGCCGCAGTCATAGTCCGGTTGTGTCAGGATGGTACCTGATGAACTTTTCATTTTGTCTTTTATTTAAACTTAAAAACTGAAGGAACTCGAGGACTTGTGATAACAGTTCAGCCACACAAGTCATGTTTACCAAAGCCGTGGTATAATTGCTGCGAATGCTTATTTTGGAACATTTTGAGAGCACCTGTAAAAATAGTCATCTTTGCCCAAATACTTAATATATATACATCTACACTAAGTAGACAGTGCCTATGAAAAGTAAGTTTGTTCCTCCCTCTTTAAACATTGAATCATGGTCAATACATGCTGGCTTCTTTTAGACAAGAATTTACAAAAAAATTAAAATTAAATTTAAAAAAAGATCTTTCATGGCAAAGTAAACACAGATTTCTACAAAGTAATGTCAATATTTAGTAATGCATCTAATGTATTGACTTTAACTATTATCCTTGAATAGTGACGCTAACATCACACAGTTTGGTTTGACTTTGTTCAAACTTGGTTTGTGTTCTGGTCTCTGTTTCTGTTTTCCTCTCGTCTTTAGACAAAGGCAGGATCAGGCTTTTCTCCCATCCTTCAGCAGAAAGCTGCAGGGTTTGTAGCCTCGGGGTCTGGACTCTGAGGCATTACAACAAAAATGCTCAGCTGATCTTGACAGGCAGCTGTGACAATCACACTACAGCTACTTAGTCTCACGAGGCATGTTCCTAACACTGGACTTTCACGCTGGTTGCACTAGTGCCAGTATTTTTTTTTAATTGGTGCTACATAAAGGTGCATTTACAACACTCTAGTGATTCATGTGTACACGTCCCAGATTGCTGTACAGCTGAGCCCCTCATTTCTTACATGACAACATTTACTGAGTTTTGAAAATACAATGTGACTCTTTGGGAGACAATAGGTTTTTGTTATGTATCTTCTAACCCAAAGGACTGCTCCTGTAAAACTTCTTCCCGGGATGTTTTTAGATGAGAAAACTATTACTACAGGGTTGGTACTTCTGAGTGGCCCTAAAAATTGATTAAGATTGTTAAAAGTTGACGAAAACAATTCTAATCGGTTGAACTCAAAAGATGACAGGTGCCATTTTTCTGCCTTCTTAAGGTTCTCATCAAGTATTTACATTTCTCCTCTCAAACATCACAATCTTCAACATAAAATTCAACACAACAAACCTTCCATGGTTCTAATTCCTATATGCTCATAGACCAGGAGTAATGTTGAGGAACTGCTATTTGTTGGACATGTTCTGAGTTCATGGTGCGGTCAAAGCTTTCGAGTTCTATAACACAAGAGCTGATCACTGGCTTCCTGTTCCTGTACATGTTCTCACCACTTTGCGCCTTCATTGACATGCATTCCCCAGTCCCCTGTCCTGACTTAGCCATCACAACCAATGATGCTGGGATGTGTGATGAAGGAGGCAGGAGTTCTTGAATTGATTTCATCTCTGTGTATATTCATGTCAACAGGAAACGTCACATAGTTCAGTTCAGGAGAGCAAATAAACACATAAACACCTGATTGCAATGATGAAAGTAGAAAAGTCACAAAGCGAAGGACATGTTGAATAAAACATTGAATGATTGACGGTTAGTCAGTATGTCTGTGTGGATTCTCAGTCACCCTGGTCAATCCCTGGAGCTTTAGTAGAAACCAACTGGGCTTCTCTTTGAGGTTCTTGAAGACATTTCATCTCTCATCTAAGAGGCTTCTTCAGACTGAACTGGCTGATGGAGAGGATTTTACAGTCACTCCAGCTCACGCGGCTAATGGTTGATAACTTATCAAGCACCTATATCACATAAGATCTTTCCTTAGAGCCTCTTTCTGAGTCACTCCTGACAGATTCACATCTTTTATGGAGTGAACTGGCAGCTCCATGACCATTATTGCTGTCGTTGCCCTTGGACCATCTGGTTTCGCGACCATTGACGTCTTGACGCATGAGTCCTGGGTTATGAATGGGCCATTAGCCATGTGAGCTGGAGTGACTATAAAATTCTGAAACTCCCCATCAGTTCGAACTGAAGAAGAAGCCTCTTGGATGAGAAATGAAACGTCTTCAAGAACCAAAAATAGAAGTCCAGTTGATTTTTACTGAGTGTCCTAGGACGGTTAGTGAAGTTTCCCCTGTACTCATGTGGTCCTCTTACCAGGAGTCATAGCTTTACTAACCTTGTCCTGTGTTATTAGCTCACCTGGATAGGATTTACTGTCAGTATAGTAAGTAGGTGCATTTGAGTGAACACCTGAATGCCTGAGACAGTTCACACAGTCACACTGTGAGGCAGAAAATGGGACAAGATTGGACTGATCCTTAGTCAACAGTCCATGTACTGTTTCCGCCAGAGTAAAATCACAGATGTCAAAAAAAGAAAAGAAAAAAAAATCAATGTTTGCTTGCATGGAAAACTCTGCAGTTGAACTTTAAATAACACATCAGAGGAGAGTAAAGAATTGCTGTCAACTCTGCACTGCAGGCTGCATCACTATATGCTAACTGGGAGTGCTAATATATTTATCCCCTTTCTGACAGCAGAAATTTTCTCTTGGTTTTTGCACCCCACTGACTTCACACTTTTTATTTTATGGCATGCAGCATGCCACAGGATGTGGAGTTTGACATCAGCCCAAGGACGCACAACACTGCGTTAAGAAATGTCAACCTAATTCTGTATAGCTTGGTTTCCCAGTTTGACAAAACAGTGCACCTACTTTTAATAAGTGAAAATTTTCCTCCACAGATCTTTTCTATTGTATTCAATTACATTCAGTGGTCAACCTTGGAGCCTTTTGTGCTTCAGTCCTTTCTTTGTCTGTGATAACCCTCTTTATTTCTACAACAAACATATACAAACTTGTGGGCATTATGCATGAAATGACCCACAACCCATTTTATACTAACATCCAAAGTAAGAAAAGCAACTAAGAATAACCACAAGGTTCATTTAGTAGTCATCATGTACATTTTGATCATGTCACAAAACCAATTTTGAAAATAATCATTTCAATCAAAGATGATACTTTTTTCCCATTAAAAATCTTGCTCATCTAACATTTAGCTTTTCATCAGTACTTTGACTAGAACAAACTTTGGCTCCCAACTTTTAAAGGAAAATGAACATCTGCAAGCCCACAACAATAGAATTTTCCTCCATCTGTTGAGGAAAATCACATGATGCCATCAAAAGCACCAAGACATTTGCTAAATGGACCGTGGTGTGATTATTTTCTCAACAACTTTTGTGCTATGCTCAGCTTAAGGAGGGAAGATAAAGTTGTTTTTAGTTTTGCACGTATGGACAGCGATTAGTTGCTTTTTCCAAAACTGCCACTATTCTGCTGGACTGGAGCTTTTGTCTTGAGGGCTGATGTATTGTTTAATCAATTTTCTCAGCTCTATCCTCTCTCTCTTTTTCTTTGGTCACTGTAGTAGTCATGCAAAGAGCTTTTCCCCAGATACAGTGATTAGATAAGTTCCATTCCGGCCTGAGAATATCATGGCCTTATCATGCTTTTTACATAAGCATACCTGAAGGGCTGCACTTTGCCGTCCAATTACTGCACTGCTGGTTTCCCTCTCTGCTGGTTCGCTGTCCTTGCTGCTGTTATCAGACAATGAGGTTTTTAAAAAGGCTTGCTATCAAAACTGTTTGTACCCGGGGTGTTGCTCAGTTTGTTATCTTGCTGGGTTTCTACATTTTGAACATAAAAAAAAGGAATTTCAGTTTCAATTTCTTTGCAGTAATAAGAGCGTGACTTTGCTGTTTCTGTTGTGAACAAAACAAAAGATCTGATGTGTGCAGGTGTTTTTTTTTTTTATTACAACAAAACAAAACAGTCTTTGAGGGGAAAGCCTGGAGTCTGGTGGACATGTACGGTTCAAAACAAGGCGAAGACACTTTACCAGAACAATATATTTCACATTTCTAGACAAGAATCATCGCCGCTGGAATTGGCTTGCAACTGAAAAGTAAGTAGAAAGTAAATTCTAAGACATTCTGTCTGTCCATGCCTTTTAAAATGACGCGTTTGTGTCAATTATTATTTGACATTATGTTCTTCCAACTCGAGGGACCTACTTTCCAGCGTGTCCTCGGCTAATAATCTCTGCAGGAGCTCAGTGGAGGACTGGGGTCTGGTCTTATCGGAGCAATTTAAAGAGAGAGTATGTGATGATGGAAGGCAACTATAGCCATAACCATTTTAATGAAACCCTGGGCACAGTCGCTGCTTCCACTGAGACGCCCTCAGTGGCAGATTTAGCACCAGCGTGAAGTCCCGTGGTGACTTGAAACGAATGGCTATGGTTTCTCATGAGCTAAATGAACAAGAACAAAGCTCTGCGGTTGGAATGTATTGTATAATAATATACTGTAAGTGTTGTAACATCACTAAAACCCTAATGTAGTAAATATTTAAACCTTGGAAGCAATACAGAGGCAGGAAATTTGCTCTTTAATTAAGACTCAAAGGATTATATTCTGTAACATGACCAACAAAAAGACCATTTGCAGGCCTGCTGATATGTGCTGTTTAAACAGTTCAGAGAAAAACCCGCCTTGCATGTGAACGTGAATTCCGTAAGTTGACGTTTCAGGTCTTCCTCCCACGATAAAGGCATCAGATTAATCCCGTTGCTGGAAGTTGTTTCAAAAGGAGCTGATGGAGAGTGAAAGCAGATCAAAGAAAAAAAAATGTTGCAGCAGGAAGGTGAACAAAAGAAAAAGAGGGTGGCATGTTAATATATAGGAGCTTTAGGCGCCTTGGTGACAAAGGAAACACTGCACAGTCCTAAGTGCTTTGATTAGAGGAAGAGATCTGAAGATGTATATTGTGAGCAGTGCAGTGGAAATCCGTCACTTTGATTTAGAGTTACTGGATGTGTTAAAGAAATTGTTGCGCCACTGTCATTAATTTCAGTTACATTTAAAGACCTTCTCAGCTGTAAACAAGTTGTCTTGTCAACATGTCCATATGGTGTTTTTTAAATGCTGATAGACATAACGACATAACAGTGTTGGTGTGCTTGAGCTTTACAGAGCGGTGAAGACGTGTGTTGATCTACACATTCAAGGGGAAGCAACAGTGTAGAGTTACATTAAAGTCAGACAGATTGGGGTTGTTTGAAATTCAAAGTATGTCATTTGGATGTACAAATGAGCTTTTAGGGGTTTAATGAATGACTAGAGAGGGACTTTATTGCATTGTAGCTGCATGGGCTACAATTGTGGTGGTGGTTTCAAATTAAAAAACTATATTTTACATTGAATAATAATGAAATATTCCGATTTTGCTGGTTTTATTGACAGATGGATGCACTGACGTTTTGAAAGTTTTGTTTTAGGGCTACAAAAAATGATATAGCGTCAAGTATCAAAGTTGTGGTGTCTTATTACTGGTAACACAATGTGAATACCAAAGCCTTTAATAACCTGTGAGTTGTGCTTTTGGTGTTTATGTGGAGACATTACAATGCTCCATTGGTTTGGGGACTCATACTTTAGCCTTTTGTATTATGAAACTCTTTCCTTTTGGATCTTTGGTCTTGTGTGTCCAAGGCAGACAGGTGTAGTAAAGACATAAAGTATATCCTGAGCTCGATATGTGGGCATCTGAACTTTATCTTTTTATCCAATACGAGGTGATCCATCCATCCATCCATTATCTATACACCACTTAATCCTCACTAGGGTCATGGGGGGCTGGAGTCTATCCCAGCCTACTCAGGGTGAAGGCAGGGGACACCCTGGACAGGTAACCAGTCTATCACAGGGCTACACTTAGAGACAGACAACCAAGTACACTCACATTCACACTTATGGATAATTAAGAATCACTAATTAACCTCAACATGTTTTTGGACTGTGTGGGAGGAATCTGGAGAACCCGGAGAGAACCCACACTGCACGGGGAGAACATGTAAACTCCACGCAGAAAGCTCCCGGGTGTCCTAATACTAGGTGATGATGTAGATAAACATAGAAACAAACCTGTTTGGGTTAGAAAATATTTAAAATGTTAATTATAAAACAAGTTTTAACCGACTGACATTGAGTGACAGTTAAAAATGTTCCTACACATGTTTTGGCAAGTGTCATTAAATCCCCCATTAAATATGAATTTGCAGTGAAACTGATCCAAGCATTAAAACAGCCTTATTTATGTCATGGCAACAGCTGCTTCATCCTCCTCTTCATCTAATTAATCTGTTATTCATACAATCTGTTATTCCCTTTCTTCAGACCCATCATTCTCCAGCTGCCCACCAGCTGTCACGATTCAGTTTCTCGCTTCAGCTTATTACCTGACCACGTCCACTGCTCGAAGCCTCTCCTCCTTTACTGCTGCTGTGCATCAGTCATGTTCCGCCAGGTTGTCTTTCCAGACATCATTCAGTCACCTGTCTGCCTTCATCCTGACTGTCTGTTGCCTTCCCTCTCGCTAGCTTTGTTTGCTTGGTATCACTATGTATTCAGTGCAGACTGTAAAGCTGCAAACTGCCTTTTCTCCCATCTGAAGGCTGTTGTTACCACTTCTTTTGCTGTGAACTAGTTACAATTTTAACCAATTACGTGTGAGAACATTGTTAGCCAAAAACATCAGGCCTTTGTGCTGCCTACACCTATTCTCCAGTTTTCACATTACACAGAATAAAAGAAAATGGAGTTTTGTCATTCTCTGAATGCACGATTGTCTGTGACTAGAATTTGTGATGTTTAGAGTTTTTCTTTAACCTGTGACTTCTCAACAGTTGGTTTAATCTTATTTTATTTTCTAGAGTCCTTGAAAATGAAAGACACGCAGGACAGAACATGATCAGGCTTTGATCTCCGGACTCTTTGTGGCTGGAGTATCTAGGATTATTGCTGCACTTAATTCTGACAGATAATATAATGGTTTGTCTATGTGGAACAAGAAAAATAAAATTCTGCCCTCAATTCGATGGATTTAGTGACCTTTGGACGACAGTACTTTTAATTACATTCTGAAAAATCTCAACTGAAGTCTGTCCTCAGCTTAGTTAGAATGAAAAATTAAGGATTAAAAGAAAAGGTCTGTATATGGGGAACAATATGTGCCAGCAGGGTTGTTTTGCAAGTATAATCATCAATATCAAAGCTGCTGTGGCTTTATTTGTACTGAGTCAACAGATCTTTGCTGTGCAGTGCCCACATACTCTGCTCACTCTGATTGTGAATATGGAAATCAAAGTGCAGTAACAGTCTGACAAAGCATTTTTCTGCTTGTCTGTGTGTCTGAGATTTAAGTCACTAAAGGTTTAAGATTCTCTCTGCGTGATTATCTTGTTTAAGAACATAACAGTGTTGTGACAAATGTCCTTCTAGATCTAAAACAGTTCACTCTAAAGTCACGGAATGTGAAAAGTGATGCTTTAGTTTTAACTAATGTCTGTTTCAGTTTTGTGCTTCATTGTCCAGATGAGGAATTTTGCTTCAGTTCAGTGAACCCCAGAAAGTGTTGAAGCTCTGTGATCTGTCAACTGCAACATATTATGACCCAGTGCTTGTTTTTTGGGAAACAGAGCTTGATCCCTCGCTCTGATGAAATAAGACCAGAAAACATTTGTCGGAAATAAACATCACAGACAGAAAATTCAAAGCAGGATGTGTGTTTTTATTTTTTTTTTAATACACATGTGCATGTTTGAAACTGTGACATTTGTAAATGTATTGCCATGCCAGATATTGGTCTCCTTCAACAACCCTCCATGTCACTGTGAAATACATTTAGGCGTGTTCGGTTAGTCATTCATATGTATAAACAGGTTTCATCTCCACATAACAAACATCAGGGTTATAGGATTTCTGCAGTTTCAGAAAAATGTGAGCTTTATCTGAGTTACTAACAAATGCAAACGATTTATAACTGAGTTACACGTCCTCATAATTTTGTCTTGCTCATGTTTAATACGAGTTCATCATGTCATTGGTACAACATTTATTTTGGAACTATTTTTGAACAGGACACCTTAGAAGGATGTTCACACAGCAAACATAAAAGCGTCTCAGTGTTTCCTTCATATGTGACAAATTTGCAACCACAGATATGTTTAGAAAGGAAAGGAAACACGTCTGCCTTTTTGTTTAAATGTCAATATAAGGAAATACACCAATCAGTCATGCTGTTAAAACCACTGAAAGGTGAATTATACTGAGCAGCTCGTGGGCTGCAGGGTGGCGCAGTTGGTTAGCACTGTTGCCTCCCACAAGAAGGTCGCTGGTTCGCGTCCCAGTGGGGGCACCGGAATCTTTCTGCGTGGAGTTTGCATGTTCTCCACGGGTTCTCCGGCTTCCTCCCACACAGTCCAAAAATTGTCCGTAGGTGTGAATGTGAGTGTGCTTGGTTGTCTGTCTCTAAGTGTAGCCCTGTGATAGACTGGTGACCTGCCCAGGGTGTCCCCTGCCTTCACCCTGAGTCATCTGGGATAGACTCCAGCCCCCCACGACCCTAGTGAGGATTACGCGGTGTATAGATAATGGATGGACGGATGATCAGCTCGTTACAATGCAACATTCTGTTGGGAAACCTCTGGTCCTGGCATTTGTGTGGATGCTACTTTGACAATGGTGTGGCTGACTGGTGTGTTCATAGGTCACAAAGATGTTCATCGTGAATGCACCAGTACAACGTTTGGTGACAGCACACAGGTTTTGTTTTCCTCTCAAACATCTGATCTTGCTCGGTAGACGGTAGCATCCACCTGTAGTGACCACAGTATTATTACCACAGCACTTGATCATGGTTGGGGAAAGAGCACCAATACAAACAAAGTACACAATGGGCTGACACCACATTCAGTTAAAACCAATATTTTCTGGACTAAAGTGCTTTTGTGCCTAAATCTAAGCAGGAGAATTACGATGCCAACTCCACCGTCACAGTTTTGATCTTTGTACACCCTTACCTATAGTGACACTGTAAATGTGCTGCTTCATTCATTTGAAAAAACATGTTGCTGATTATGTTTGAGGTTTCCAACGTCATTGGAAAAATGAATTTATGAATTCAGAAATGTTTCTAGGAAAGAGCCAGATTTGAATTTCTCCACTTCTGAAGGGTGTGAAGTCCAAAATCAGATTTCATATTTTACCATTTCAGTGCACATTTCAATTATGCGCTGAAACTATTACAGAAAGTCAAATTTGCCAGCCAGTTTTGAAGATAAGGAATGTTTTTAATGAATCACATCAGCCTCTCAGAAATCAGC
>NW_007578254.1:156817-191297 GCF_000690725.1 Stegastes partitus
TGTGTTGGCTACAGCATGATTCAGGAACGATCATGGTTTGGTTTAATACTGAAGTAAAGGTCTTTATCTTAATCTTTTCCTAACTTTGACCAAAGTGTTTGTGTAACTCTAATCACAGACTGGATGCAAATGTATTTGAGGGTTGTGCACTTCTGAGCACCTGACATCAAACCCATCAATCTCCTGCTCTCTCAGCCGGGTAATAACTGTGGCGTTCATTCATTCAAATTAAAACTTAGCCTTTGAACATAAGCCAGCTGGCAATTACGATGCCACCCAAACACAAGTAGGAAAACAATCTAGTTATTCAGCTATTGAATTTCCAGGAGACAGAGTTAAACAAAACCGCTTTTCTCCAAGCTCAATTTGCAAAAATCTAATATGCATAAAATGGAAAAAGACAAGAGGCACAAATCTACAGACAAGCACAACAGTGAGAAAACAATAGCAGAGAGAGGTTAGTAGTAATTAAGCGCGGGAACAATAGCAACAGATTGACTTTTGCACAATGGAAATAGTATGTAAACAACAAGAGGAGAAGAAATGCAGCAGTTACTAGGATGATGAAAAACATTCAAAGAAAATAAAGCAGCCTCAGACTTCTCTTCAGGAAGTGTTTCCAATAGTTAGAATTTGTTTAACGATATTTACAGACCTAATCCTAATGTCACTAATCTTTCATTTTTCTATTTGAAGAAGATCTATAGTATTGATTTAGGAGCATCTATCGGATTTATTTCACTGGTAAATTTCACTGCTTGTGTTTAGTTTATTTTCATCTCAGAACTGCGAAGTGAACAAGAACAGGTTAAAAATGGTAACAATGGCGTCATGTTATAGGATACTTTGACATTACAGCAGCAAAAGCACAAGAAGCGCAACACCTGTGCTTTTCTTCTTGGACTAGTCAAATGTCTTTTTATTGTCTAAAGGCTGAGGCATTCACACCTGTAGATTGAGCTGTCCACTTGTTATTGAATTACTAAAGACCTATTGAAGCAGGATTGATAGAGCCAGGCTTTCCTTGTGTAAGCTGGTTTCGACAAAGTAAAATCCAAGTCAGAGCTGAAGGCCATCTTTCTTTGAAACCTCGATTTTCTTCATCAGGTTCTGTGGGCCTGTCTCTAATATGGGGTGTTTGACTCTTACACACACAATTGTCTGATGTGTTCTGTCTCCTTCAGTCATAAAACAGGTTGTCATGAAGGTTTTAAAAAAACCTACAACGGAATTGTTGCTACTGTTTTTGCAAATAAGGCAAAAGAGGAATGCTGGCATTACGCATGGAGGACTCAACAAGTTGCCTGATGTAACATTCTCTCAGCTGTAAAAATCTGCGTCACTCAGAAAAAACAGTCGGGAAAGAATTGGTTAAAGAGTGGCGCGTCTTACAGCTGATCTAAATCCCAAGCTCTGAGCAAAACCTCCGCCTCAAGTTAGGTGTGCGGCATAAGTGACCACGGTAGCCGGTTTAAAAAGAGCTGCCTGTGTGACATTGAAAACTCTGACTTCAGGCTCAACATGCTTCACTAACATTAATTTTGCTTCATCCTACACTCCTCTGGTGTGAACAGGGCTCAATGCAGCCACATCCAGCTGTTGTATATTTAGAACCCCATTAAACAGCAGCCTGCACTCATTCACAGAGGACATTTTGAATTGAACAGTTCACATAACTCAGAACAAACGGGTTTATTTACACTGGACACAAGCTCATTTGAAAACATTTTTTTAAATATTGCAACAATACAAACAAATGTCAAAGTAATATCTGATTAATATAAATTCAACTAGCTCAAGAGCAATGCATTTAAAGTGCCTTTTTGTTTGCAGCAACTGAACTGCTGAAAGGACAAGTACAGAAAGCGTAAACAAATACATTTTTTTTTAAAAGACAAGCACACAGTCCAACAGCAAACGTCTTTGACACGTCAACTAGAAAGCATTCCGACAGGTTCCTGTGAGGCGCTGCCGCCAAATGTTCACGTTTACCTAAGCTTACCAAGCTTTAGATTAAGCTTCCCGTGGATTTTGTATTTCAGACAGGGTCTCTAAAGTTTTTTAAAAAGGAAACTTTTCAATTTTCTCAGTGACAGAAAATATGACAACTACATGATGTCTTTACATGACAGCGTTTTGCATCTCTAGAGCTTTGAGAAGGCAGTCATTATGGAGCCGGCCAGCACCACGCATGTCGCCAGGAAGAAGATGAAGCAGTTGGATAAGCCCTGGAGGAAGACAGTGTGCTCTGTTAAACTTTTTAAAATCATAAATGCCCTCTGTTGGACTGAAGTTTAACTTAAAGTCATGTTTAAAAAAAAACATGCATTTACAGAGTACAGCGAGCATTAACACTGATCAGTGTCGTTTTGCTGCTCACCTTAATCTCTCTGAACACCAACGATCCCCACAGTCCTGCAACCAGACCGTAGCCCTGTGAGAAGACCACTGATTATAATTGTGTTCTTTTTTTTGCCATCAGTTTCCAGTCTATTGTATTTTAAAGGTTTTGCCAAGGAGAGGTTTATAAATCGCACACAATGCTTGAGCGATACAGCCTGATTCTACACTGAACCCAAAGAGCCAAATGTGGCTGGACTGGACTATTTATTCTGACATCGTCTGTGACTACAAGAATCGAGGGAAATGAGGATAAATGGAAGTTGAGGCCAGTTTAATTCTGTTACGCTCTACAAACACGCACGTTCTGCATTCACAGATAATCAATAAAGGCTGTAAATAATTCTCCATAATGGCTTAGTTGCTACGTTCCCTGAGAATGAATAGTAATGCTTCAAGACTGCTTAATTCCTTTCAACGATCATCAGGCCGCAAACTCACGAGCAAACTATCGGCATGAAGACATGTCAGTAGCAATACTCTTGATAAAAATGTAGCGTGGTGTTCTGATTGCAGTTTTATCAGGCTGAAGATGAAGGCATCAACTATCACGAAAACCTGCAAACAAAACCTTGAGTAAAACTACCCTGCAAGCGTTCTACTTCAACAACAAACAGCGTGTGAATCTTTAATTTGAACCTGTCTGTGCTGGTCTTTTTTTACACGGTGCTCATTTTGATTATGTGTCAGGACGTGTTGTACTCACCGCTGTGACAATAGGAAAGGTAATTACAGAGCTCAGGTAGTCATTGGCCAGGAACCAGAAGTATGTGGCCAGTGCCCTCATCAATCCAGTCAACAGTCCTGATAAACAAAAAGAGACACGAGTACAATTGTGTGAAAATACGCTGTGAATACAAAGCCAACGAGCAGGAGTTCACAATGCAGGTTAGTCTGTTCAAGAAGAAAAACACCAATTAAAAAGGTGCCTGGAGATAAGTGCAGCCTATTAATTTTATATGCTCGCATTCAAACAGCTTCAAATGAGGAGTGTCTCCCCGACGCATTCCATCGATTTTTACTAACGGAGCAGACACTGACATGGTGACCCACCCAGCCTGCTGG
The DNA here is from genome assembly GCF_000690725.1 of Stegastes partitus. NCBI lineage: Eukaryota > Metazoa > Chordata > Actinopteri > Pomacentridae > Stegastes > Stegastes partitus. Next base: position 160,283 of record NW_007578254.1, read on the forward strand.
GAGCCAAAGTGTAGACCTACACTCACACGCCACGCTACGTGATTGCACATGCAGCTTCACAAGGGAAGCTGCCACATTTCCTCCACAACAGCTGATTCTTTCTGCCTTGGCGAGGGTCAAACCAGAGCTATTATTAGAAACTGTGGTGGCCTCGAGCAAATGGGAAAATGAAAAATCAAATAAAAAAATCAATCCACAGTTTGAAGACTGCCTGGGATTGATTGTACAGGGTGGCATAAACTGGAAATACATCATAAATATTCCAGCTTCACATCAATGACTTATTAAAGTCAGACTTAGTGAGCTCTATCATTGGAATTGAATAATTTTCTATGGACAGCAGAAATATACCAGAGACAATGTTAAGTTTTGACTCAATGAAGCACAACAATTAGGACCTGCAGCTGAGTCAGCAGGAGGTGGTTGGGGTGGATGGACGGGTTTACATGTGCACAGTTATGTTTTGCATCCACTAATCTGTAGTTATCAACAAGTAACAAAGTACTTTGGCTGCGGGTTTTTCTCAGTTACAAAACCCCCACAACTTTTATGAGGCATGACCAATGCCTAACATATACAAAAAAAAAAAGTTTAACAATGTTGTAGTAGTTACAAGTGGATATTGTATTGCAAGACAGTTGATATATATTTTTATACTGCAACCTTGAGGAGGAGGAGGAGTGTTTTTTTTTTTAAAGAAATGGTGTGCTACCTGGTAGGATGGCTCTTGAGTAAATTCTGGGCTTGCTCTTCATGGCAGCACAATAGATGGCAAAGTAGACTGTGCTTGTAAAAAAACTGCCACAGCTATGTGCGTAAATGTAGTCAAGGTCTGTGAAGACAGAAACAGGAATTGGTTTAGATATTGGACAGAAATGTTATCCATAGATTCACAGTGGGAGCTCGTCTTACAAGTAATATGGGTGTTTTAAAAATCTTTTCCATAGTTTCTTCAAGTTGAGTACATTAACATTCCATAAAACGCTAAAAATTGAGAGAGCAATCAAATGCTGAAATCATACCATAACGACTGGCTCCATAGTACATGCTGTCCTGACACAATGAATGGTTCTCAATGTAGAGGATGGGTACAAAGGTGGAACCGTACAGCAGACCCACCACGACAGCAAGCAGGCAACCACTGATGAAAAGAAGGCAGGATAGACTGAAGAACTGGACAGAGGATGCATTTTAGATCTCACTGATGTTTCCACAGAGCAGAATGTTAAATATGTGATGTTCATTTTTCACAAAGCAGATAAACGGATGGTGAATGTAAAGCAATAAGAATTATTCACAGCAGTTTGGGAAGACTGTGTGAACCACTGCTGCTGTTTTTGACACGATTGTTTTGCAGATGCAACTGATTAATTATTAAGTTTTATCTCATTAAAGGAAACACTTTGAGACAAAACATGTCGATTGAATGAATAAGAGGCTTTATGTAAAATACATCATTTTACCTTTGATCTGCCCTTGTGGAAAATTTCTAATAAGAATTTTAGCAACAACAGTTCAGCAGCAAAAACACAGAACTCAGTGACTGTTGCTGAGTGAAGCTCACATGAATCGCCTGGTCTTTGGTCCAATGGAATCTATCCAGAATTCAGAGGATCTTGGTACATTGCTGCTTGAATCTGTTCTCTGCAAAAAAAAAAAAAAAAAAAAAGGAGACAAAACATCCTAGTTTGTAGTCAGCATGTGTCTTCAAACAAACGACACCATCAGAGTACATAAAGCAGGACAAAGTTATCATAACTCACTTTGAGAATGGAAATGGACACTTTCAGAGAATATTAGAAAATGTTAATTCCTCTGCTTTCGCCGTGATACAATAAATTACTTCTCAACAAGAGGCGAGAAAAATAAACTCAGCATCCAGTCGATGACATACTCACTCCGTCGATTAGTAATGGAATTGATTCGGCATTGGGATGTAGCTCCACGTTCACTTTCACAAAGAAAAAGATCAGACCACTGAATTAAAAACAACAAAACAAAGTCCATTAGCCAAAATGGAACTCAAAATGACAGCAACAAACAACCACGACTTGGTTTTTCTGGCATCTGAAGCAGCTATTAGACGATACTGGCAATAAGGTGGGAGACGTTACTTTCAGATTAACAGCTTACCTGAGCAGACACAAGCCAGCTCCACAATAGTTTAATATCGGCAAAGAAACTTCCTGAGCATCAATCCCAAACCAGCCAAATCTGTGAGAGACAGTCACATTCACTTTCATTTGACTTTGCTGGAAAACGCAGTTGATCACATTTGGTGGCATCTTTATCACAAGACAACAGTGTTTACTCTGTTGATGTACCAGAACGATCCTGTCAAAGTTGCCGTCAACAGAATCAAGGTCATCCAGAGACAGGAAGTGTATTTTTCCCCATCTGTACTCGACCACACATTAATTCGACTCACCTAGAACTGGCCCAGCCCATCAGCAAACTAAAGGAACCCCATATTAGAGTGCCGAGGCCGAGTCCAATCGCTTTAATGATAGTAACAACTGCTATGTTTCCTGTGAACCACATGAATGGAAAATTTAGCAACTTGTACATGCTAGAGCAAACTATCAGTTCCTGTTTACCTTTATCCATGTGACTATCAACACAATTCACATATTAGCAGATAAATGCTAAATTTCCGTCTGCAATATCACCTGTTTGCAGTGTAGGTTATAATAAATAACTGTGTTCAGAGGTTGTTCAGGCATGAATGTTGTCCATCTTCTAGTCCAACTCTCAGCAACAAGGGAAATGACTGCATTTTAACCTATGTCCAAATATTCTATCAACATTCTGGAGATTGAAATATTTCATTTTCACTCCATTCACCATCTTTTGTGCTGTCCCACAATGACACGTCCAAGGAAACGAGGGGAAAAAATAAAAAAAATCATACATCTAGTAGTGGGGCAGGCAGTGCTCTTCATAGTGGTAAAATGTAGCGTGAAATTGGGACACACTGACAGCGTCCTTAAAATTGGCCACATTTCTCTCACATAGGACGACCAACGTCATCATTTTAAGATGGATTGCAGCAAAAGGACTCTCTAAGTTGGATGCTTTAAATCCATCTGCTGCGTCTTAACATCCACACACTTGAATCAGACTTGATGCTAAGACACCAAACAGCCACTAGAATAAAGAATGATTTGGGCTTGAAGTTGTGCTTTCATGAGACAGTACCTGTAGCCGAGGTCACACCTCCCAGCATTGCTAAAGGGTAGAATTTGGGTGAGTGAAGCATCAAGTCTCCAACCATTGATACAGCCCAAATGGCTGCAGAGTTTACCCACTGAAAGAACATCCCTGTAACCAGAACACAAGCCATATTATCATTCTGTATTGTCTAGCTCCAACTGCATGTATATTTTCTTTATCTAACTTCTTTAGGTGAAAAGAAGTAACTGTGATCAGGAATCTTAATAAAAGAACAAGGGCTGTTTGCTTACCATCTCCTGTCTCTATTCTTTTCACAGGAACAAAGCTGCTTCCACACAGAAACACAGCAACCCCATTTGCAGCAATTCCGTACACGAAACGACTGTAATTGGTTGAGTTACTGATGGAAACATTCTCGTCTTTGGTACCTGGATGGGCTTCACAGCCAAACAAAAGTCCAAGATTGTCAATTTCAAACCGCAGCCTCACGCAGCCCCACATATCCATCACAGACTAATTACAGATTACGTACCCTCAGCTCTGTGACAGCTCACCATCAATAACGCGGCAGCAAATAAAAGCAAAGGTGAGCAATTTGCTTGGAGCATGTTAAAACTTAAAAAAAGCATGTTATTCCTTTGGCTGAGAAAGGGCCACAATGTGTGTCTGCAGTGGTGAGGACAGAAGGTCAGCCAGGTGCTGCCAGTTATTCAATCTGGCTCCCAAAGAGGAGCAACAAGAACCACACAACCAGAAAACACCTGTTTGAAATTAGTGATTTGATGGGTTACTCATTAAGGTTTATTCCATGTCGCTTTGAATATGTAGCCTCTATATTAGATGTATAAAATTATAGTCATATTAAATAACTTTACAAAGCCTGTCTAGTGAAGCAGCTAAATAATAATAATAAAAAAAAAGAGCCTCTGTGTAGGTCTGATGACTCTTTGGCCTGGCGTGACAAGGAAGACGGCACTTATCTGTATTTAAGGACACAGAATAAAGACAATAGCTCTATATATAAATCCGTTTTCAGGAAATCCTGTGGCTCCTGCGCCCGCCTACATCTCCCTCGTAGTGGGGAAATGTAGGTTTCCTGCTGTTAATTGTTTCCCTTGTCTAGTTTATTCTGTTCATTTCTATTGTCTCTCCTCAGCGTGGACAGCTTGAACTCAGTCAACTAAGAATGAGAGAAATGAACCACTAGGTGTCGCCTGAAACATGTGGAAATCGTCTTTAGGCCTAAAAGGTCAAACATTGTTTAATTTAAAGACTGTGTCAGGGATCCTCCTCACCTCTGACCTCTGTAGTTAAATGTGATCATTTCCATAAAGCCCTCAATATCTTTCACAGCTCTTATAATGTCTTAACGCTGTGAAATCTGGAAGATGTGCTTGTACCTTACTGGGCTGAAATATTTACAAGGGACAAAACATTACAGGAACCTTTATATGTTATAATTTGATAAGTTTTTAGGGGCATAATATTACATTTGAAACCCCATGCTTTCTCGGGGGATGTCCAACGAATTTCAGGAATTAATTGAATCAAACAAAAACATCCATCAGGTGTCCCTGAAGTGCTTATCAAGGTACTTCACCTGAAAGTAAGCATGCACCTAAAGAAGAAGAAAAAAAGTCCTGGAGGGTTCAAGTTGCTTCACGTTTGGGTTGTTGGGTGGTTTCCCAGCCTGTCCATCCACTGCGCAGTTGTCTCCCTGCGCTCGATGGCCACAAATCCTCCCTTCCAAAATGAGTTTCGGAAGTTGTGCGCTCCTCCCTAGTTGGAGTTTGGCGCAAAAAAAAAAGACACTCACCCGTGATAATGACATGAGTTCTAATGGGGAAGTCTCGCTTTCACTGGCTGTGCTTCCCTTTTCTGAAATTGACCAGCAACTTTTGGAGGTGTCCTCTTTCAAAAAGAACTTTGATCATCGCGACCGTATGTGTGGTCTATTTGTTTTTCGTGGTTTCACAAGTCGGATACACACAGCAACACCGGGGCAGAAGGATTGATAAGGACAAGAACCGGCGCACCCGTGGACTGTATCATTTGGAGACTAACGGTGCACTGCCAGACTCTGCTGACTTGCAGACCGGTGCGAGCTCTGTGGTCCCGACCCGGTCCAACGTGGTGTACATAACGCTTAAGTCTAAGCGTCTCAAACCAGCACATATCCGAGGCACAATCCGGCCAAAGCTGAGGAGAAAAGTGAAAAGAAATAAGACGGACAATCTGTCTTTTACGCAGAACAAACTTGGCACTTTGGAGCGGGACAACGGCCAAATTAAGCACAACTTTTCACCCAGGACGTCCTGGAAAGAAAGCGGGGATGTTGATTACAAATCACTGGATATAGCTCAGAAATCTCATAAAGATGCAGAACCAGACTCTCAGATTAGTTCAATCCGAATTTACAGCCAAATGGCACCGCCGTGGTTCAGCGCACAGGACGTGAAAACCATGCGCTTTCTTGCGGATGGCAAAGTTTTGCGCATGAAAGAAGTCTCTCGTGGAGACAGTCCATCACTCCTGATATTTGAGGGTGAGACAAACGTTCCGCCGGCCAACCAAAAGCACACAAAAACGATCAACGTATGCGGAGGGCAGTGTGGAGTCATCCACAGCCCTGTGGAGAACACGGAGGTCTTTGCTTTCCATTTGGACAGGGTTCTGGGGCTTAATCGGACACTGCCAGCTGTAAGCAGAAAGTTCAGCTTTTTACACGGTAGGTCATGAAGCATGAGGGCAAAGTTTCTTGTTATTTTCTTCTTATTTTTTCACTGCGGGTAAAAGATGGAGGGTTATGTCTCACGGCAACAGTTTCTCACTTTATTCTTCAGGCTAAGTAAAACTTATCAGTCGACACTCAGCATTCAAAATGCACATTTCTGTACACCTCTGTGGAAAATGAGACAAAACATGACTAACCGTGATGCAGTAAATCCATGCAGCTTTGCCATATGGGGCCACTAATGGTTATCTGTGACCTGCAGATTAATCACATAAGCATTTGTATATACTGCGTTGATCCTTGAGTCACTTAATGCCACTGGTGAGTTAGTGTAGCAGTCATCACATTGAAAGACACTGAAAATGTACTTGAACAGTGCAACAGCAGGGTCAAGACCATGAGTCAGCATTTGTACTTAGAGGACAATCAGTCCAGTCGTATTCAAGACAAAAATGTACAATAAACACTATCCCCATATGTCAATAGTACAAGAAGCATAACACTGAGGGAATACACATTTTACACTTTGTTCAGGGTTATGGAAATCTACTGAACAGGTTAAAGTAAGAATGTGCTAACATATTTAATAATGGATTCTGAATTTACAAGATAGTCATTGCTACACAAAGAAATACAATCATAGTTTTACTTTGCCACAAAGGCTGGCAGCACATTATGACTTCTTCAAAGGGATAAAAATAGATTTTAGGGGCACAGACAGCAGGTGACCGCAAGCCTATGTCCTCTTTTCTCACTTTCTTACATCACCATTTTTCCATCTATAACAAATATCTTTGAATGTTTTTTACATTCTATTAGTTTAAAGTGTTTATAAATATGCTGCAGAGAACCAGAAAATACATCTTGGCTCAGTTTTAGACTGCATGTTGTGAAATCTGCAGTAATCTCTGGCATTCGGTGCCCCCGTCATCATGTGAGACAATGTTGTAATAAATGTTGGTGTTGTTTCATCCATCATGTCGATAAGCAGTTAGCTTTTCCAGGATGAAAGTGGTTTAAGATGGAACAGTTGGTGTGAACTGACCACATGATCCCTCTTTCCTTCCTTTTTTTTAGATGGCCAGTCCCGTCCAGTGGTGTCATGGGATGCATCTCTGTACCCAGAAGGCCTTGCTGCAGGCTGGCCCACTGTGAGGTTGACATGGGGGGAGTACCAGAGCTCCCTGAAACAGAGATGTTGGCATAAAAACATCAGCCCAAAGCCCGACTCTGGCTGCTCCACAATTCACCACTATGAGTGGAGCAAACTAGCTCTGTTTGACTTCTTGTTACAGGTAACAAAGGCAGTCAGAAAAATCACAGCTCACTGTGATTTGATCCATATTTCTGTGAGTGCAGACAAACATGGCAGCAGATTTTCCTCTGTTTGCTTTTGTGCTGCTGAAGCCTCCCTAGCCTTATCTGAATTCCAAAAATGCTTTTGTAAAACTTGCTTTTGTCTGACAGCAACAATATGCCTCAACAGCTGTTATTACTGAAAAACAGGCTAAATATTCTCTGAGGTTTTGTCCTTTGGCTGCATAGATGTCTTGTTTCCTGTGTGGGAGGCCTCTCACATCAGATTTTGGCACTGTGGCCACGTCTCCTGTGAATTCTTTAATTCATCCTGATGCAGTGGGGAGAGAAATCTTTAAATGTTTTCTCAAAAATAGTTACCTCAATAACCAATTTGTAGCTCATAAATTGCCTATTGTGGTTAGAATACCATAGCTTTGACCTTTGGTGAACAATCATTCGTGTTTTAGTCTTCAAAGCATAAAAAGAATAAATGAATGATGAAAAATGCATATTGTGCAATTAGAGAAACAGATTCCACAGGGCACATAAAACATCTTGCCAAAGAACTGAACATAATGCAGTCATTACACTAATTGGTTGGTAACTGCATAACAGAGAAATTACATCTGTTCATATCACAGACAGAAACGATCTTATCCTGACCCGACTGTCTCATCAGGCTGTGTTGTGAAAGGGAACAGAGCCTGCTGCAGTTCTTCTAATGAACACCTGTATTGCTGAATCCTCCTATATACTCAATTAAAGTCAAACAAAAACATTAAGTACACTTTCACAGATTGTTTTGTTTTGTTTAGGGGTACAGAGGTATGCTTTCACTTAATGCTCTGGTGGATCCAAGTTTCTTTAAAAAGGTGCCTGTTAGTGGCAGGACTCCCATCTGAAATGAAGAAAATGCTCCATCCTCCCGCTTTAGTAGCACCATCTTAAACCTCACAATTAAGCTTACAGAGCAAAGACTGAATGAATGAGGGTTGTAGTAGTTGTTTGGTTGGCGTTCCTGGGGGAGTATAAATAAGTGTTAGAGAGACAGGAGGTGCTGCCTGATAAGCTTAAGATAATCCCGGGTGCATTCATGGGACTCAGCAGTGTGATGGTTTAATTGATCTTTCACATAAATGCAGTTTTGCCAAGAAGACCAACCTGCTGGATATGTTTGCTTTGCCAAACCATTTCCCTTATCTTTATCTTGTAATAAAATGATTGTGTAGCCTGTGAAAATATGTAAAAGGGAGGCAGTCAATTCTAAAACAATATTGTCCAGGGTGATAAAAAGCCCCAGTGTCTTCAAATAAATGGAAAAAAAAAGAGAGAATAAATCCACAAATGTCAGTCTGAAACTCCATAAATACCACCCCCAGCTGTGCTTGTGCTCTCAAGACATCGACACCGAGTGCTTTTCTGAAGGAATGCGACCTGTCTTTTTAGATTCACAACCGTCTGGATCGCGGCTGCTGCGGTTTCAGGCCTCGGCTGGAGGACGTGTGCGTTGAACTGGGCCACCGCGCTGGATGTAGCGACCAAAACCGCATGCAACTGGCAAACATCATCCACAGGGGTCACGACCCCAGACACCTGGTCTTCGCCAACAACGAGGGGTTCTTCGACCGCAATGAGGACAACTTGGACTTCCGGCTGCTGGAGGGAATCAAGGAGTGAGTCTGAATGACAACACTGACAAAAAATAAAAATAAAAAATCTATTATGTGCTGCAGGGTGGTGCAGTTGGTAGCACTGTTGCCTCGCAGCAAGAAGGTCGCCGGTTCGCGTCCCAGTTGTGATGTTATGGCTCCATTTAATTAATATATTCAATAGATTGCAGTAGAGTAATGAAGATGTACTTGGATTTTGTGGATTGTCAGAAGCTGAAGTGAAAGTCAACAGCAACATGTATTTGTTTGAACACATTGCTGTTGACTTGTTTTTTTTATTCATGAGACATTTGTATGCTCGGATTTGCTCCTAATCTTGTGAGACTCAGAGAAAAAAACATTTATCAGACTTGGAAAGATAAAATGCACCGCTGGTCACCACTGGATTGTTTATTAATGCTCAGTGATAAGATAAAAACGTTCCACGGTGAGGGTTGGTTGTTTTCTTCTTCAACAAGCCAGGATTCAGTTGTTTTCTGTAGCTTTCTCAGACGTTCTCATCCTCCCCTCGTGACAACATGGTCGAAAAATTCCAGCATGCGAAGCTGACGAGGCAGATTGGAATCTCAGCGTTGGGTCTTTGCCAGATCTGTTATAAAACTCTGAACTTTGTGGAAAACAATAAACAACCACAAGTCTGAATCCGTCATTATTAAAGACAACAAACTGTCATTCTTAAAACCTTCAAATCCCGACGACCTTTAAAAACGTGCTTCGTCCTTTTGAGATCTCCACTTTTACCTGACTGTGTTACAAAAAAATGGAAGTAAATATTTAGATGTGGTTCAGCAAAGTCGATGCGTGGTAGTCTGGTGGCGAGAGTAAACCGTTGTAATGTGCTTCTTTTTGTTTATGCCTCACAGGTCTGTGGATATGTAAACACACGCTGCACAAACATGGCGTTCATTTCGTCCTTTGATCAATAAATCAGTGAGTCACACCGCTGGGGAGACAGCGGAGAAACTGTGGTTTGGCAAGGACACTCCCTGAACACGCATCCTTGTGATGCTCAGCAAAACTGGAGCTTCTATTCTGGGATTCATATCAGATGTAAAGGCTAAATTTAGTTGTTATGAGTTGACGCAAGATCACCCATTAATACCTGACTTCTTTTAATGTTGTCCATCAAGAGGCGTTTTTTTAAAAAAAAATCTCTTTTACTTTTTCAAAGCCAAATAAACTGACATTTTATAAAAGGCAAACTCCAAACATGCCCATCATGTAGTATTGCAGTGTGTTTACAAACCTCAGCTGCTTAAAACTCTAACCTTATTCAATTAGTGCTTTAGCAACTGCTCCATGGATCTTCCCCGGCTGTCCTCAAAGTCAACACCATCATTTCCCATGTTTCTGTTTTTCAGATTGCCTACGTGAATATATCTCCAAGGTCAAACGAGTCTAAAGGCTGCAATAAAACCCAATTAAATCTTTGAAAACAAGCCACAAACTAGTATCTGTAAATCAAATAGAACTTCTACCATTGTTTATTCACAGTTGTCTACCAGCCACACTGGCTCCATAGACTAGCAGTCATCCTTAAACCTGGTTAGCTTTGACTTGTTCTTGTTGGAAAGGTGTCACTCGCTCACATTCAAAAGAAAAAGAAAATATGACCAAGCTGAGAACCAACTCCAACCCTGCCTGCTCCAACCAGCTGCTGCACAGCCTCACACGATGAACTCCTTTTCCGTCTTTGTTGATATTTTCTTTGTATGAGAGGAGCTTTTACCCACTTTAAAGCCGGTGCATCGTGGCACATTTTGTGCTGCAATTATGCATAACCTATCATTTTACCCAGGTTAGATATACAAACTTCCTGCTGAATATGTAATTGGGTAGCTGTAATTTCTTCCTGCAAAGATGGAAAAGAACCACAGCAGCAGTTTTGATTTCAAGCTGGGTAATGTGAAAAGGCGAGCTGTAGTTAAGTTTCGGGAAAATGTCGAAATGTAATTGATTTAATTTTGTCACGTCTTTGCGGCAACTACGTTTATGGGTTTTGCATTTCAGCAAGTCTGTTAGACAGCCGGCAGTAGCTAAACACTCTGTTACTATTAGCAACCGTTCACCACAAGTGGAGCTGAGCTGATTTTATAGCTCATGTTTGTTAGATCTATGGCCAAACAAATGTACCAGTGGGAACTTAGCTTAGAGCTTTTACTGTGTAAAGTAGGTGACTAATAAATCTGCTTCCTGTTGTCCTCCTACTGTTGTTGTTTTCTGCGCTTTGTCTCCATAGTTACACATATTAGTTTGACTTTGCTGATGGTGGTATACCGCAGGATACTTAACCTAAACTAATCTGATTAATTCTACAGCTCTGCCTCTGAAGCACCTGAATTCCAACGTACCGACTCGCTACCGATTTGTTTTACGTCCCTGCAGGTTTCCGGAGCAGGCCGTGTCTGTGATGAGGAGCAGGAAGCTGAGGGAGAAACTCCTCCAGTCTCTGTTCCTGGACCAGACGTACTGGGAGAGCCAGGGCGGCCGTCAGGGCATCGACAAGCTGATCGACGTCATCGAGAGGCGAGCCAGAGTCCTCCTCACATACATCAATGCCCACGGAATCAAAGTCATTGCAATGAACGCGTGACGAGGTTCACACTAATCATGTGGACGGAGTAGATGAACGGTTGTAACTTCACCATGTTCTGTCAAACTGTCCTTTAACACTGAGGTGCTGCGGTTTTATCTCTTCACATTTTCAAAGTAGTCAGAGCTAAAATATCAGAAAATGTCCAAAACTGACACATATGATGTAATTTATGCCCATTTTTACACTTAAATCAGAATAGCATGAGAGCATACGCTGTCATGTATGAAAAATAAGAAAAAGAACATATTTATAAAAACATATATCCTGTTGCCAACACAAGACTTATTGTTGTGTGAATAACTCCGTTAAAGCAAGCCATTCACTGACACTGACCAAAGAGAGAAGCTCATGTTTGTGTGGGAAACTAGGAAAGATTTTAACTGACTCTGACTTCTCCGAGTGAACTTTTATGGAAACTAATTAGGTTCACTTCCTTCTTTTGACTGTTCATTTGTTTCTTCCCCAGAGGCCAGCCGGCTGCTATCACTCTGAACAGAATATGCTGTAGTTATAGCTTGTGTTCCTCCTGAGGCCTTCCAGCAGGTGTAATTTCCATTTCGTGTGAATGGAATGCTCTAAATCATAAGTCATCTTCTTCTGTGCTGCCTGTGGGCAGTAAGTATTTAGAGCTCAGTAAAGCGTCTTTGTGCAGCTAACAAGCCACAACCCAGATCTGCTCGGGTCGACTGGGGTCACGCAATTTACAGTGCACTAAAAAAAATTTTGCATACCTCGTGTACAGACTTCTTTTTGACACACTAGGATGCCTCGAAGCTTCACCTCGCCTATAATTTAATGTTTATAGGAGTCAGTACAACATCGCTAAGTATGATGAGCATTATATGTAAAGACACGTGTTTGAGCAACATGTGGACACACTGACTGCACATTTTCAAGTGAAGACCTCTAAGATGAGAAGTCACACAGTGTTATTCTCTTTTATATGCACTCTTGTTTCTAATTTGACTGCGGAAACATTTTTATCTGTCGACACTTTCACTGTACTTATTTATTTTTGTACCTTCTTTTTGTAATTGCCAAAGAAGTCTGAACATCAATAAAATCATTTTTCTCTCAAATACCACCATTTTCAGTCATGGAGGGTGATTTTTTCTCTTAGCTTTTCATTTTACCTTAGCGGACTTTGAGTTGTAAAGACAGCAACACTTAGCTTCTTCTTCTTCTTTTGTTTACTGTGATTATATAGGACGTTTACCATTTATATTGTCTTAAGTGACAAAGCCACCATCAAGTAGCTATTCAGGTGACAAATAATCAATAGGAATGCATTGGCAAAGGCACTTTTTCCTCATGTCTACTGGGTATCAGTCAAAGCATAGTCAGAAATAGTCTGTGCCTTAGAAATCTGAGCCCGACTGTGGTGTCTGCTTTTCCTGCTGTCGTAAACAGTGTGCTTTGGGCTCTCACAAATGGAGTCGATGGGGCTTTGTGAGTTATTTTCTCCTGTCCGTGCCGTGCATTCAGTGGGCTGTTGTTTTAACCCCTTTGCACCCGCATTAGTGCGTCAGTGGGGTTCATGCCTCTGTGTGTTTGTGTTAGACGGACCTCTGGAGTTCCCAGCATGCTCCACAGCAGATCTTACTTTCTTTACACACATTTGTCTATGCGTATTCTCTCACAAAAAAAAAAAAAACGCACACACAGACAAAACATGGCTTTTGACCAGTTCGTTTGAACACACACACACACACACACACACACACAGACAAGCATTAGGAGCTGGACCTTCACCGACAGCTCGCTGCTCTGCCTACATTCAGTGTCGCTCAGTGAAACTGGACCACTGTGGAAATAGTGTGGATACTTCTGCAGGTCAAAGGCTGCACTCCAATTCGACAAACAAGCCTTTACGAGCAACCACCTACTCAGTCAGCTCACACACTCTCAGCGTTAAGTTGATGAAGATTATTACGCTGTGTCGCAGGTAAAGAAATTGAAGGTTTGGTCAAGTGAGCGAAATTGTGTAGTTTTGTTTAATATAAGCAAAAAAGTACACTCAGATGTCAAGTAAAAGGTAAAAAACACTGACATCCACAGAATGAAATCCTTTAAATCCACAAAGATGGAAAACACAGAGCAACAGCAGGACAAAGGTAACATAATCAGCAACTTCAAAGCTCACTAATTAACACATTATATACATATATTGTTTGTTTAATAGGTATATATATAAAAAAAGGCTGTAAAACTTAATGCAGTCGTGCTGAGTCTTCACACCAGCAGAGACTCCAGGAAATTACCGGTCCTTGTAGGATTAATTATAATAATATGAACTAATTTAATTATTTAAAATATCATCTTTGCTGTATTATTGGTTAAAGCCCATTTAGCAAAACATAGAAACTGTACTGAATTTTGGACCAATACATGAATTATTTAACTCTCTAATGAAAGTTTAATGACAGAAAACGAGTGATCACGTCCAAGTGCTGGTGCCCTCAAAGAAAACATACTGTCTGCAAATCATATATCCCCAGGCAGACGGTGCAGATTTAAATACCTCAAAGAAGCAGCTGGCTTTGTGCTTCAGCTTTTCACGTTTTATTAAGCAGATTTTGGCCTCAGAAAGTTTGTACTTTTAATAAGCTGGTAAATTGGATCATTTCTGCAACAGTTTTCTTGACAGCTCACAAGGTTTCTCTAAAAGAATGGTTTGCTGAATGTATAAAATTGCTGGAACATGTTGGCTCTTGTTTGGACAGATAATGGTCTTCTGCTGTTTGTCTTACAGTGTGTCTGCACTTCTTCTTCTTTACTCCCCTCTTCTTATTAAGTTCAGTTTAAGTTCCCTAGTTTCTGAGAGAGAATGGAAACAGAACATTTTGTTTTTGAGGAAGTGAAGGAGAATAATTTGGGATACCTCATCTCAGCTGTGCCCAGCTGGCTGTTTCGCTGGCCAGACTCCAAACAGCATCCAAACAGAGGAGCTCTTTATTCTCATGACCTTGGATGAGCTCTGATCATCACTCTGGCTTACAGTGATGTCAGTTTTCCCGTTTGCTGCTGCTGCTCTACACTTAACTCCAGAGCCTACCAGCAGTGATGATCAGATTAGTAAATTTACTCAAAATGATATTTACTCGGGTGATTCTAAATAGTCCGTAGGTGTGAATGTGAGTGTGCTTGGTTGTCTGTCTCTAAGTGTAGCCCTGTGATAGACTGGTGACCTGTCCAGGGTGTCCCCTGCCTTCACCCTGAGTCAGCTGGGATAGGCTCCAGCCCCCTGTGACCCTAGTGAGGATTAAGCGGTGTATAGATAATGGATGGATGGTTATTTATTCTTGCATGCTTTAAATCTCTTTTTTTTTTTCTTAGTTAACAGTGTGTCATAACAGACCAGTCCAACTGGTCGATTTCAGGACCACATTGTTCAAAAAATAGTTTGATGCTTTGAGGAAAAGACTTTGTTGTCTTTTTTTTTTTGCTGACAGGTCCAAAAGAAGATCAACACGAGTCTTGTCCTATCATGTCTGTTCTTTAAATATGAAGCTGGAGTTGGTTAGCTTTGCTGGAGGGAAACAGCTAGTCCATCAGTGCTCACATCATACGTATGTCCTGAGAAGTGGATCCCTGCTTTGAACTGTATCTGCTGTCTGTCATTCCACTGACTCTTCTGCATTTCTTCTATCCACGGTGTCTTTCAAATTAAAGACTAAAATGCTCCATAATAAACTAAAACCTGAACATCACAATCTTTATTTATGGAATCGTGTTACAGGTTTCCTCCAAGCTAAGCTAAAAGAACTGGCTGCTGGCTTCATGTTTAATATACAGATATAAAGAGTCTTCTTATAACTACCAGCATGACAACAAACTGTTTTTTGTTCCAACCCTGTATTTGTAGCAGCCCCTCTTTCACTCATAAGACATGTCTGCTTTACATTTCTCCCAGACAAATTTAATATTCCTTTGAGGTTTAGCCTGCCACTCATGCTGCTCTGTGAAACGGCCTTAATAACGCTTGGATTTAGTTTTGGAAGCATCTGAAACACTACACAGGCTTTCAGTGCCAAGAGCGTCCAGGGGTGTTGTAATCACACAGCACCTGGGTGGTCACTGTCAGAACACTGCAGAGGTAGATTACATTAGATGATAACAAGGAAAACCATCAAAATGATTCTCTTTAGTCTCCTCAAATACAAAAGGCAGCAGACACAACAGAAGTCCCTGCCATGTTGACTCAAACACTGCTGAAGGAAATTCTTTTTATCCTGATAAGGACATAAGAGCAGAAACTGGAAGAATGTCAACATGTTTGATAAAGTCATGTCAAAGCTTGCTTTTTTCACCAAAAAAAAAAAGTCACAATGTACACAGCTTGGAGATTTATGGAATCAGAGCACACAACCAGCACGTCTTCTTTTTTGATGCCGCTACCTGCATGTAGAAACATCTTCTGCAGGCCTGGCATGCTGCCAGGAGCTTTTATACTTATCCCCTCCTTGTGAAAAAGTCTAATCTGGGGGGATTCAACGGTCCTGACATCCATTCCCTGTCATTAATTAATTCCGTCTCTGAAATAGACTTTTTGTTCAGTTTTTAAAATCCAAGTCAGGAACACAAACACAAAAACTAGTTATTTTCTTTCCCTCCTTGAGTTCCATTGTTTTTGTGTAATGCTGAATATAGACAACTTAAAACTTATTATGCTGGAACAGTCATCGAATTACTTGTCACCTACATTTTTATTTATTTATTTTTTCAAATAAATGGCATGAGTCATAAAGCTGTGCTACGAATGCCAGCAAAAGTTCACTTTTAATTACAGCTGCATCTCAAATTGAAAAATATTGAAGGAGAAGGCTCTCAGTCTGGCAAGAATGCAATCAAATGAAAGAGTTACACCAGAGGGGGTGCATCAACACCTAACATCAACAAACTTTAAAGCCAATTTAATGAAAGCAGGGGGGGTCAAGAAACACCTCGACCCAAGTGCTAAAACAAAGTGACTCATTCGGATTCCATTTGGAGAATTTCGATTATAACCAGCTCACAGTCGTGTCACGTGGGATTAGACATCTGTGAAGAGGTGAGGCTCAATAGCTGCAGGTGACTGAACTAAAGAAAAGCGACGACGCAGCTTTGGCAGCGACTTTGCTTGTACTCCTTATAATCCTATCTGGGATGTCATCACAGTTTGGAGCCGCCAGCAAAGTGGCAGTGTGTGCATGTACATCTATGTTTCCTGTTTACTTTTTGTCTCTCCTATTGTGGTTAAGGTGTGCTGAGTCAGCAGAAGCACATTTTCCCTTAGAATCGGTTCAATACGGGCCGCCGCTTTAGCTCACCTGGTTGAGCTGCCGACCCACGTTCAGAGGCTATAGTTTCCGATGCAGCGGCCATGGGTTTGATTCCTGCTCATAGCCCTTTGCTGCAACCCCTTCCTCCACTTTCCTGTCTCTCTTACGACTGTCCTCTCTAATAAAGGCAAAAAGGCCAAAAAAATAACTTAAAAAGAATTGGTTCAATGTGTTGCTTGGGGACATTTGAGCAGGACATCTGAGGCCACCGGGGATCCTCTGAGTGTCAGTTACAGCCTCTCAGCCACTCGTCTCCTCTGCTTTTATTTTGCAGCTGCAATGGGAGAGCTTAAGGGAGCAATTTCCCTGTTTGCAACTGATGCTGACAATCGCTGAAAGAAAAGTTTTAACTGCATCAATACTTGAAAATTGCCAGCTTACTGTCATATCCAGCATCAATGCATATAGCCACTGAATGCTTAATGCTGACTATGATCTGTATCTCAATTACAGTAATGTGTTCTGGCTTTTCTTTGAACCGCGATGAAGCCTTGCATTATGATAACTGCTACAGCTCTATGTCTCTGCAGCTAAACTCAGTCTTTGTGCAATATGCACGTTATTTGATTCCTACACTGTGATAATTTGATTAAACACACATTCATCCTTGTAAATACACAATACAACCGAATAAAAAGAAATTTAAAAGTAGAATTTTCTCTATGGACCCTCTACAAGGTGGCGCCGTCATATAATGTGCTTTAGTGGTTCAGTAATAAAAGTCACACACTGATGCCAGAGTCATTTTAACACAGGAAGAGATGATTGTAAATCTGTAAAGATGAGTGTTTAGGGGTTAAAACAAAGACCAAAAAGTCATTACAATATAAAGCATTTCCAGGCGGAATTGACTAATAATCTGTATATTTAAGATCATTTATTTGAAAAGTATCCCCCCTAAGTATTACGCTTTGCTTTGTGTGAAATCACAAAACAGATAAGGGACAACATATCCCTCCATGTTGAAAATTCACTACTGTATTCACAATACTAGTTCACTGCTCTTCATGGCAGGTCACATAAACTGTAGTTTGTGTCCTGGAAAATAGTTAATTACAGACATTGAGTAGCAAATAGATACTAAACAATTGTGCCAGACTACAATGGGCATATCATATCAGGTTTTATAGGTTTGGCCAGAGAATAAACATCATGATATCGTTTGAAGTTTACATCTAAAGCTGTGGAGCTACATTAAAGGGGTGATCACACACTAAAATGAAAAAAAAAAAAAAAAAATGGGGTGAGGCCTCTCCATGGACTGGCATCTCAAACATCTGCTCTTGGAGATATATGGGGTAATCAAACAGTTGTGGGCTGAATATGTCACATTCTATATTTAGAAATCCTCTGATGAGGGAGGTGTGGCATGTGCAGCATGCAGCAGACCGAATGAGAACATTGAGGTTGATTACCCATACCATTCAAGACCTTAACTACCAGTATACCACATAGGGGGAACGGTGTTACATTCATTTTATCTTGTAAAGGACCATGATTAAGAACACAACATAGTGGTACCATCAAAACAACACGTATTTAGTTCCCATTGAGGTGACTGTGTTCCTGATGAGACACTCATGAGTATCACAAACTGTCTCATTTGTATACAGTAAAGGTTTGTGAAAGAAAATGGAACAAATAGTGTGGTCACTGTAGTTATACAGCTGCATCACTTTCCTCTTGCTCTGAAGTGCTCTACTGTAGTTGGCAGCATTTCATGAACATCTGATGATGGTTTTTCTAAAATATCTGCAACTGGCAAACAGAACCTTCATCTAAAACCAAAATAACATGTTCACCCAATGTCTTCAGCTACCACTTTTCTCAACAGTCATTCTGTAAAGGTAGGGTTGGTGCGTGTGCATCTACATCCAGTAGAGGGAGAACGAACATGGATCATGTGTCATACATGTGCATGTGCTATAGTGTTTCTTGTCTGAGTTCCATTCTGAATCCTGGAAACCATCTGCAAGTGACCACCAGTCAGTCTGCCGTCTCCGGCGGAAAACATCCCATGAGACAAATGAGAACCCAGAGGAAGACTTGCAGAGTCGGAAACAGGCTAACAAAAGCAACTTTGTTAAACTGACAGTATACTCCTCTATGAAACTGGCACACCCGTGTGTAGACTCTGGCTGAAGGTGTAAACGTTTTAAAGAGAGAGGCACCAAACATTCCTCACCTACCCCATTCCTGACTCATCTATATCCCAGCAGCAGTACTTTAAGCTCAGCTGGGCCTCCCCCATGAGCTATAGAAAGGTCTTGAGTCATACAGGAGGCATTTACTGTATATTCTACACCACACAGGACTACAAGAGAGGCTAGTCCTGTAAAACGACAGACAGACAGATACATAGTATTTTGACTGGGGCTGATTTATTGTGTACCAACAGAGGTCTTGTTTTCACACACCACCGTGCTAGTTCTTATGATGGAGATGCTATTTTGACCAAGTGCCGCATAAAGAAAAGACCTTGGCCTTGGCCCCGGGTCATTGCCTCGGTTTTTTAGTGCTAAAAAGGCCACAAATCAAAACTTGCCAGACGCCGTTAGCTTTTGTGAACATGACTCAACTGTTTTCACAGGAAATGTCACTGATAGGAGGACAGAATGACTCAATAACTATACGTGGGGGGAAAAACAGAGCATGTTTTATGGAACAAAATGGTCTGACATCACAATGACCGCCTAAGAGGAAGAAATAAAACATTGCTTCTATTCTTCAGGACATTGTAATTTCCATGTCATCTTGCTCAAAGCTGCTGCTGTTCTGGAAAAACTCGATGTCAGATTTTCTGTGCTTGTGAAAATGCTTTAATTATCCATAATAACCATTAAAGTTCATAATTTCCCAGTGAAATAAAAATATTAAATTGGATTTTACTTATTCATAGAGCACCGGCAGAAAACAAACAAATAAACAAACAAAAAAGAAAAACAATAAGGAATTGTACTGCATGTAAACAACAACTGGCCCAGGGTGATAATATTTGGCTACACGAACTTGGTGCCTGCAACCGTTTCCTTATGTAAGAGACATTTTCTTTTTAAGATATATATTCTTTTGGAGAAAAAAAAACTAATTTGCATCTTTTCACTCAACAGAACAGAGCGACTCTATGCTAGGAGTGCTTCAAAGGCCACATGAACGGTTTTGAAATATGATGGAATAAATTTCCACTAACATGTTTGGCTTCGTATCTAAAAGACATATTTCCATTTCAGAGTCTACACAAGTCGTGTCCACTAAAGGCGACTTCACCTCTTTAGCCTGAGTGAAGGAGGAAGAGGAAAGAATGTGGCACCGCTGTGGCTGAGGCAACACTCCAAACTAAATCTTCCATGGTAAATCTTACCCATTCCTCCAGGAATCCAAACAGGAACAGCCTGGCCTTGGGCTGAGCAGGCACACAGAGCTGTCCAGAAAGGAAATGACTGAGAGCGGCCGTGGGGCGCGGCAGGTTCAGGCTACTGGTCAAGCAGGCTGTGGCCTCACTGGCATCACAAGGTACACCAGTCGGGAAAAGACAGATTCTAAGCAATGAGGAGGCTGTTGTTTGGGAATACACAGACTGACTAATGGAAACTTGCTGTAATGTACAAGTGCAACAACTGCAATAAATTTCATCTTGGATCAGTCCACATGTATAAACTAGACAGCCTATTTCAGTCCTTCCCCCCCTTTCCTGAGCATAGTGAATTAACTGATGCTACATATGTGTGTTTTTATATTCATTTCAGGTTCAATATTAGAAATGCATGTTTCTTGTTGAACCATGATTCGGTGGATTCATACTTCTTCTGTCTCATTACAGCTTGCTTATGCTGTTTGTATGAGTGCAATGTGAATTTAAATGAGGTACTATAGAAAAACCCATAAACCCTCATGAACAAACATTTGTTATTAGACCGCTGATGAATCAACGAGCTACTAATGCAGGAGCATGAATGAAACTGATGACACGCATCAGCTTGATTGATGTCAGTGCTCTGACTGAACTCACGCAATGCTCTAAATCCAGAATATTTAAAGGAGCACTCTGACATTTTGAGAGATAAACGTGTTGTTTCTCACCCACATTCAAATGAGCATTAACCACAACAAATTCCCATGCGTGCTGGTAAGTACTGAGACATGTTTAACCTTTGCAGAAAGGAGGACAACAGAAGCATACTGTTAGCCAACATTTTAAAAATGTGTCTACATCTAAAAAACAAAATATTTTCAATCATTCCCAAACCTTTCTGTTTAAAAAAAAAAAAAAAGGTTATACATTAGTATGTTATTTATCAGGCAGAGGAGTAGTGAACCTGAAAGAAACAGTCCTGAGTATCAGCACAAATATCTGCCATAAGCACGGTAAGAGTGCCACCTAGAGACATTCAGTGAGAACATCAGGCTGAGACCACATGACAGTCTTGGCCACCCAGTAATGCACATTGCGCTCACAATTTAGTCAACTCAAGAGCTTTATTGCCATATGTACACGCAGTTTGGTACAGAAGAATTTTTTGTGCAGGGCTAAAAGAGCTGGGGAGACGGGGAAGGGCGGGGGAGAATTAGCAAAATACCACAGGCATACATATATACATATACACAGGGGTAACATTTATATACACGTAGATGAATAAATTATGAATTCATTTACACTAAAAATGAAGTTATGGAATAGATAAATACATAAAGACAGTTTAAAGAAATGTGTACAGCAAACGCCATAGACACTGCAGAATAGTTTTGTGAGTCCAGTTTTGTTTTGTATCTACCATCGGTCTGACTGTAGCAGAGAAGAAGCTCCTGTAGAAACATGTCCAGTGTGTGAGGATGCTGTCTGCTCTCTTTTTCCTCAGATTGTACACCGAGTGTTGTTGTCTGAGAAGAGAGTGAGCTGGGTGATGTGTGTCTGTGATTACACTGTTGGCTTTTTGTTTTTTGCATTGTTTTAGAAACCTGTGTTTGAGGACAGCAAGTTAGAATAGAATAGAATCCCTTTCATTGCCACTGCACACTGTGTAACAAAACTGATAACTGATCAACAATAACTGAAATTGATCAATAATCCTGTCAGTGCATATAAATATATAGAAAGTGCATAAAGTAGTAGTCAGGTTGCTAGTGGGGACTCAGGTCCAGGCAGTTAGTGTGAGTGCTTTACGTGGATTTTATTCATGGATTTAAAGCTAAACTTTATAATAGAGGAGATGTTTGTGAATGTAGTAAAATCTTCACGTCACTGCTTTCTTTAAACTGCAGACACTTGATATTCATGATTCTAAGCAGGCCAGAATGTGTGGAAAATAATCTTTTTATCCTGTATTTATTTCAAACATCATCAGATTGTGTTCTGTGGCGTATATATAAAGTATTTTATTCTTTGTCTGCAAATGTTCAGTGGAATCTAATGTTTGTATTTGGTCAAGTGTGGGAGTGTACATCCTGCTTCTATTGGCAGAACAAAATCTAAACAATGCTGCGATCTTGTGGTTTATGGTTATTATGTAAGACGACACTGTCCTCAGTGGAGACTTTAGTCTTCAAACCTGCAGATTATATTTTCTTTTAGATCTTGAACTGAACATATCACCCCAAACACTGATACTGTTTGGAAAATGTATTATACTGCATCCTCCAGCTACAGCTCTGTCACTATCATAACGTGTGTTCTGGATGTTGCTGCATGTCACAGACTCTTGTCAGTGGAATGTGACACAGTTATGTGATCCTCTCTGGTCAGGAGTGTCCACTTCATGAGTGTATTAATAAGGTAGATTGAGTGGCAGCCCTGGAGCTCTGAGAAGAGTGTTGGAACATCATCAAAGAGCTCCTCTGCTGCCCTCTAGTGGCTGGATGAGTGTAATGTAGTAAAATCAAAGTAATGGGTCCAGAAATGAGAATAAATAAGTTTTAAAATGCTCATTTAGGTCAAACTAGTGCAGAGGGTTGCAAAAGTAAAAAGCAAATCAACAAAATAAAATTGTGGTAGGTTTCTTTTTTCTTTCTTTCTTTCTTTCTTTTTTTTTTTTTTAAATAATGCCTTTTTTGTATTTACCAACTTACAGAAATCTTTAAAACCCCATAACTGAATACACATGAATTTGTCTTTATATGCCAAACATGCTGTGAATCTGAGTCTCTTTACTGAATCTGTGCATACTGTCAGTAAAATTCTGCATTGGCCATTTGTTCAAGTACGTTAAACAACCGTTGTTTGCTTTTTTCTCATAAGCAACCTCTAGTGGAGACTGTCATCTCTCAGAAGCAAAGTCTAAAGCTTTCAAACGTCTTGGATGAAGGATGTCAGGGTTGATAGCTGGATCTACAGCGTGTCTGACTTTTACACAGAAGGCTTTGCATCGCACAAATGGCTGCAGTGCTTTGTAGACCTCACTTGTCTGTAGCAGTCGGCGTTTTAAGTATGACTACAACCTTTCGTGACACTTAAAAAATAGTTTTAGTGATTTAAAACATAAATTGGTAGAAGTGGTACTAATACATATTTGCAACTATGCCTTCTATTAGAAGACAGTAGCTTAGTTTTTTTTTTTTTTAGGAATGTCGCTTATAGATTAGTTTCAAACAATCTTCAGTTGTTGCCTTTCGGCTTCAGAAGTGATTTAACGGAAAATTGATTGAAAATTCAGTTTGAAGTTTCACTCTAGACAAAATAGAAAACCATTCTCAAGTAGTAGATTAACCCTGATGTCTTTCTGCATTGCTTTAAGGCAGCAGGACTGACCACAGTGACAGATGACATCCATCAGGCTTTAAACTGAAGAGTTAGCCAACACAGAAAACATATAACAATTAACATATAATAGAAAATAAACTGCCTTATTGGGTAAAAGAAATACATGTGTTGCATGATTGTCAGTCCAAAATACTTGTCGTTTGGGCAGTTTAAGTCAGTGGAGTATACATTCATCACAGAAACACTCCAAAATTCAATAATCTGAATGATGTGAATGCAGGCTTACAAACATTTTAATTTACTTTTGTGTGGTTCTTGTAAAAGCTGGAGTGTATGATCGATTCATATAAATGCACATAAGTCAAATTCAAGCACTTGCCAAACAGGTTCACACAACTCTGACAAAGCCTATAAAGGCCAGGTGAATGTCTCTGTATTTTGCAGTATCCTGGAGTACATCCTGGTGTCTGTGATATACTCCTGCACTGGTGCGCTGGCAGTAATGTGTTTTAGATCAAATAGAAATTATTGGTTTGCCAGAGGTGAAAACTGACAGCAAGTACAGCAGACCCTGTGGCAGCAAAACCCAGGAGGCGTCCTGGAAAAGTTTCTGATGCTCCAGATACAAAAGAAACTTTTCATTTAGAGGAAGGATTACAGTGTAAAAAAAGAAAGCAATCAACAGACATACTATATCACAAGTACACATCGACAGTGTTTGTGCAGTTATTTTTACTGGCAGAGGGGGGAGACACTTTTTCTGCATAACAGGCTTCAAGACAGCTGCACATTATCCAAATATTAGCAATTATTGCATATTGTTCTTTCTTCTTTGCATGTTTCAGTAATTCTGATGCTACCCTGAGGTGAGGTCACAACTTTAAATGCCTTTTTTTGTGATAAATGGAGATTTTGCTGAAGTAATTAGCAATGCGGAATATCAATGCTGTAAGTGTACCACACTGGATGTGAAAAGCATAATTAATAGAATATCAAGCTGGAGCCTTGTGTCTGCGAGAGTGAGTCAACAAGAGCAGAGAGTTAATAATGAATAACGAGAGAAAAGCAATTGACAAGTGAAGAAAAACTGATAATTTAGTATCTGATGAGCAGCGTAGTACAGAACTGTGGATCATTCGTACCTAAAAATATAGATTACTATATACGTTTCCTTTTTGCAATGAGGACTCATTCACTTTCTTTTTAGTCAAGCAACCAAAATCTAGTTAAATTTGATCTTAGGCAAGGAAGACATATATAATACAGAACATATGGAAAGTGACATTAAGTTTGTATTAAACATTTAGCACGCTACATGTTGCCTTGTTAACATTACTCACTATAATAGCTTCAAACTGCAGCTAGATGTAGCTTCACTTATGTGCATGCTCAGTCTGGACTGATGATCTGTTGCCTCCCATGTGTCAAGTAAAAAAATGAGACTGTAGAAATAACCGATGTGCGTTTCTCAGCAGCAGTCTATCTACACCAAATCACTTTAGTGATGAAGTGTTTCTTGCACTTGTGGGATTGTTTCCATAGCAACCGTCTCGATGTGGGAAGTTGTGTCAAAGATGTGTGCAGACTCATGTATTGCTGCATGAACACTGACACCCCTCTCCATACACACCGTGTGTTAAAAGTGTTGCATTGAAAAGCTACGTGGAGTAAAAAGACCAATCCTACCAACAGGCACAAAGATGTGAGGTTTCCAACACTGAAAGTGCTATTTTGTGAAACAATGTTGTGACAGGAGCTCTCAAACTGCTTTTGTTGGTGCATAGATAATTACTTCATCTTCTCTAAGCATCTCTAATCTTCTCCTCTGTGTCAGTGCTATTTCTCAGTTCTGTCTCGCGGATGTGTCTTTCCAAGCGGTACAGGAGAGCTAGTGTGGTTCCTGGCAGCCTCTGGAAGATGCTCAACATCTGATTACCTGTGTGCACTGCAAACAATTGGCCTGAAGATGCCTGAAATGCATACGACACTGAACATGTCAGTAACTTTATACTTCTATTATTTAAAACTGTCATTCTGAATCTTCTTATTTTAACATAATTTTTAATGTTGTCTAATTGCCGAGCAGGTAAGAACAGATGTAAGGTACAGGCCATGTCCTTGTGGCCTTACATCCAAACACAAATACAAACTTAGGTCACTGAAAACAGGACTTTTTTTCCCCCAAACTTCTTTTTGAGAAACTCTGTCCTCTGACATTACCGTGAGGCAGAACCCTCAACTATCAGGCTCCTCTCCTGGAAACCGCTTCAAATTTAAGATTAGACCTAAAAACTTCATTTTTGATAAAGCTTATATTTGGGTCTGGCCCAGGTGACCCTCACCTGTCTGTCAGATTTGTTGCTTCAACTTCAGAGGGACTTCCCATGATGCACTCAGCACCTTTCCTCTCTTCTTACTTTTCATATACATTTATATATTCTGTGTCTTTTCTCTCTCCTGTTTGTGTTTTGTCCTCTCTGCACTTCACATCTGGTAATCTGCGTTACTGGCCTCACAAGCTCCAGAGCGTTAATTGTTCTTGTATGTATTGCAGTGGTTAGCAGTGTCCCCTCACAGCTCAAAGGTCACGGGTTGGAATCTCAGCCTGGGGTCTTTCTGTGTAGAGTTTGAATGTTCTCCCTGCGCCTGTGTGGGTTCTCTCCGGGTTCTCCGGCTTCCTCCCACAGTCCAAAAACACGTTGAGGTTAATTGGTGATTCTAAATTGCCCATACATGTGAATGTGAGTGTGCAACAGACCTGTCCAAGGTGTCCCCTGCCTTCACCCTAAATCAGCTGGGACAGGCTTCAGTCCCCCCCATGACTCCACAAAGGACAAAGTGGTGCATATATGATGAATGGATGGATGTATTGTTTGCCTGTTTTCTATCTACTATTGTGTTCTCTCTCTCCTTTCTATAGGTAAATTGAGACTATGTGAGAGGTCAAGAATGACTCATTTCCTTTGAATTGGTGCAAGCGTGCACAACCTTCACATTTGGACACGGGATCAGCAACATGCTGAATGCACACTGATGAACATCTGGCAAGGCACTATTACAGTGACTTGATACTACAGAAATATACTATGTGAGAAATGAGACTATGAGTGGCGTCAAGCATGACTAACATCCTTTAAATTTGTGCAAGCATGCATGACTTTCATGAACTGACATGAAACAGTGCCCCAATTATACTTAGTTCTCCCACATTATGTATAATATGAACTATCCATGGCCTTTGAGCCATATTTGATGGCACTCAGGTAGAAGAAATGTTCATACACTGCAGAGGATGAGTGGAAGGAATAGGTTGGGTAGCTTAGGGGGAGACCACAGTGTGGGCATGGGAGGTGGAGGTGAGCAAATCAAGGCCTGGGCAGGATCTTTCATCTCATCTCCTCTGACATTGGTTAACCATTCCAAGCACCGAATCATATAAGAGAAGGAACAGAAAGCATATGAGCACTGGCAATAAAGATCAGAGCACCTTTATAATATTAATCAACTTTAAAAGTCTAAGATCAATTGACTGCTTATCCAAAGAGGAGACAGATATGGTGAGGACATGCAAGGAATACAATTTCCCAGTGTGTGAAATGAATTTCCCACAACTAAGAAACACCCTAAGCCACAAGAAGGACCGTTCTAAGATGGTATCTACATGTAGACTAAACATTCAGGCCTATAGAGAGAACTGACTTTGCACAAAGAAAGCATAATAGTAAGTTGCTTATCGTTGCCTTCTGGATGAACTTCTTTGGTCCACTGGAGAGGAGGTAACAACATAATTTCCCAAGAAAGCTAAAAACTGCAGGGTCTAAATGACTTAAATGAAACTGGACTTCAGAAATTAAGTTTATAGACTCAAGAAGAGAAGAAGGTGAACAAGTATTGAACCAGATTATATTTGGACTCAATTAGTTTGGTCAAATATTATCAAGGCAGACTGCAGGGAGAAACGAAGCACAGTTATGACTGAGGAGCGCTGTTAATTATATTGACTGATGGTTTGTTGTCGCAAAACACGATGATGTTTCCTCTACCATTATTACTACTATCTTTCTGCAGAGGGGGGAATATATTGTAACAAGGTGGTAGGCTGGAAGCTAGTGGGCAAGGATGGAAGCCCCTTGGCCATAAATGTGCAAAACATTAGTTATTAAAGAAGACCCCCAAAACCTGCTACGACAGCAGCGTCAGATTAGAACCTTGAGGTGACCAATGATTCTGGTGTTTCTTAGAAAAGGTTACGTTATTTCAGTGCCTGTAGAGCGGTAACCCACTTGCATCTGATCGCAAGTCTTCATGTTAAGGTGACGAGCAGCTTATCCACGATTTAGAAAGATTGAGAAGTCTGGACGCAACAGAGCTTCCTCACATATTATTAATGTTGCATGGTTTAGGGGCCCTAGCGAAAACCATACTTCATCATAGCTTGAGATTATACAGCATCAGCAAACTTCTCCATATAGATCTAACTTGTCCTGGGGCAGGTACTCATTTATAGTAGCTACAGAGAAAGTCAGGTCACAGGTAATATAACTCATTTTAAACAAAAGCTGTTGTGTCAAAGTGATCTTAAGTAAGGAAATTGATTGAGTAAGTATTGATTTTGCCTCCCCATAGAGTTATTATGGTTTGAATTTCATTAAGTCAAAGTAATGGTTAGACCGTCTTGAACATATAAGACTTTACCTAACTATAATACTTGGAAAGGCTGAGACCCTATGCTGTTATTAATTGTGGTCATAATCCCACCTAGTTTAATATTATAGCTAAGATGCCAGCTTATTACGAAATATGGAAATGTAAATGTAATATATTATCTCATAGATATTGATGTTATATAATTATATAGTTAGCGACTTGTTGACGATTAAGGGGAGACCAGCCAGTGTGTGTGTGTGTGTGTATGTGTGTGTGTGTGTGTGTGTGTCACTACACAACCAAACTCAGACTGACTGCAAAAAAAATGTGGTTTATATTTTCACTAAACTCTCAGCGGATGCCACTGGGAGTGTGTGGAAACCTTAAAAGAAGCATCTACTAGGTCCACTTTCCTAAACTAAGCATCTGTACCACTTATCCATTTTTCTATACACCGCTTTATCCTCAGTAGTGTCATGCGGTGGCTGGAGTCCATCGAAGCTGACGCTGGGTGGAGGCAAGGTTCACCTGGACAGATAACCAGTCCATCACAGGGCCAACATAGAAACAGGCAACAAGGCACACTTACATTCACACCTACGGACAATTTAAAATCACCAATCAATCTCAGCACGTCTTTGGACTGCAGGAGGAACCCGAAGCACTTGGTAAAACCCATGCAGGCACAAGGGGAACATGCAAACTCCACATAGAAAGGCCTAAAGACCTTTGAGCTGTGAGGCGGCAGTGGTAGCCATGCAGCACTGTGCCACCTGTACCTGCTATTCTAATTAGCAGGAGATGTGATCTGCAGTTGGTGAAAAAAGATGGCACAGAGCAAGGCTCCAGACTAACTTTTCACCGGCAGCATTTCCACAGTGTCACAGGCAAAACAATTCACTTGCTGAAAATCTGCTTATCAATGGACGTTACACAAAGTTGATGTGCGACGACACTCTAGAATGTTGGCGTGTGACGACATTCTAGAATGTTGCCATGTGACGACATTCTAGAATGTTGGTTTATGACAACATTCTACAATCTTGACTTATGACGACATTCTAGAATGTTGGTGAATGATGTCATTAATGACAACATTCTAAAATCTTGACTTATGATGACATTCTAGAATGTTGGTTTATGAGGACATTCTAGAATCTTGACGTATGACGACATTCTAGAATGTTGGCTTTTGACAGCATTCTAGAATATTGGTGAATGATGTCATTAATGACGACATTCTAAAATCTTGCCACCTTCTAGAATCTTGACATGTGACGACATTTGAGAATGTTGGCGTATATGCACGTCATTTGCTCCTGTCGGCCACCTTAGAATCAGGCTGTGGAGGGAAAAGTCTTGGAGGTTGTGCTGAAATATGCTATTCTCAAGAGCATGATTCAAGCCTGTAAAATATTACAATCACTGTGTTTAAGGTAGCTTTCGAGACTTATAGATTGTGACTATTTTACGAACTGCTGTGAGACTGGGTTGAATTACCTGCCAGTATGCAGCTGCAGAGGTGAGGGCGGAGGAGAGGGGCCACACCAGCAGGGGGCAGGGAGGCTGCACCAGTCACGGTAGTCAGGTGGCTCGGCTATGACGTCACTCTGGTGGGTGGAGACACAGATTGAACCCGGAAGCTATACGGCAGATAACAGGTGCTGAAAAAAACATGGATTTCGGTGCTTGAGTTAGAGTTTCTGGTGTATAGAGGAGAGACTGGTGGACGCCACCAGGAGACATGCTGGGTTTGAGGCCTTCCGGAGCTGGAGCTGGTGGACCGGATGGGACGTTTTCTGATGTGGATTTAAAGTTATGAACTGAAGTAGCTGAAGCAGATAAGCAGTTCGTGATGACAGCGGCGTTTGGAGGTTGGATTTGACTGCTAGACGCGCTTGGTGGATTGTAAAATTGTCTGAGGAGGATGCAAGAGATTTTTCAGTGACGGCGCGCCGGATTGAGGACACGTGATCATTAACTTCCGGCCCGCTTTGATTTGAAGGCCGTGATTCTGCTTTAAAGACGGATCGGCCTGGACACAATCATGGTCAGAAGGTAAGAACAAATCTCCAAAAACAGGGTTTTATAATCTGCCTGAGAGATCTTTAAAAAGGAGATGAACAGCAGCGATGATTTTTGGAATTTTAGGAGGCTGGTGTAGCAGCGTGGAGCGGCACATGAATGAATGAATGAATGAATGAATGAATGAGTGCTACTTTGCTTATAAAAGAGCAAAGTTGGTAGGCTGGACTTAGCAGTGCATGATTGGACCGAAAACAGGTCTTGTGACTCTTGTCTGAACAAACGCAAAAGCTCAATTCTGTTGGCAAGTTCTTGCTCAAAAGGAATCTAAAGGAAACTTTGGATTTGCTTGGTTTCTCTGTGTTATATTGCAACGTGTTGTCTTGAGGTGACATAAGTTGTGAAATGAAGGCAGTTTCTGGTTTACATCCTTTGTTTGCATGAAGCTATTTTGTGCAAGAATGAGCAAATAGTGCTAGTCATAGGAATGTTTAAACGACATGTTTACACATAATTGTACAGTTAGTCTTCCACTATTTTGAGTGACAGATGTGTTAGAATCAGTCAATACATATGATTCCTTCCTTAACGTGCCATTGTTGTCAAGCTACTGGAAGCAGTAATGGCCTTTTCTCATACTTCTTATCATTACCTGTTGGTTTAGAATGCTCCAGGCAGCGTTGTGCCTGTAATTTTGGATTTTCATCTTAAAAACAAACAACAGATTTAAAAAAAACAACTGTGTATAGCTGTAGAGCAAAAGCAAATGCACAGAATGATGTGGCAAAAGAGTAAAAGTGAAAAGCAGTTGATACAACGAACAAAAAAAACCCCAACTTGAATAAGGAATTAGTC
>NW_007578254.1:191781-198240 GCF_000690725.1 Stegastes partitus
TACATTAAGGCAAAGAGATACCCGTTACACAAAATAAATCACCTTCATCTTGACAATAATCATTTCTAGATACAGTCTTTAGTCTGACTGCATTGAAGTTCACCTCTATGAGCCAGTTTTATGCCCTTGTGAATCCAAAGAATTCTGTGTACTGTACTTGGCGGCCAAGCGACTGCTTGTAGTGCCATATTCTACTCACAAAGGTAAGCGGGGCCACCACAAACACCATTTGATAAAAATGCATCGTTTACACCCACAGAGCGTCTTCTCTCTTGTCTCTCAGCTCATGCAGTTTTCTGACATGATGCCTCCTCCTTTGGGAAATGAGAAACTAGAAATACCTCGACCTCCTTGTGTCAAACCCCTCCCGCCTCACAGGGTGAAGCTCTCTGGTGGCCCAGCTGACAGTGACAAACTGACAATGGCTGAATGCTCCACTTCACATCTCTAACCTTTTTCTAAAAATGCATCTTTTTTTTTTTCTTCCTCTGTTGAGCTGGAGAGAGAGAGGACAAAGGTTGACTTAGAAAAATAACTTTTATCCCTCCAAGGGCTTTTTACATGAAGACACATGCGATAAAATGATAGATGTCACATGTAGGTTTGCAGAGCGTTGCTCCGGGACTCATGGCTGAGCACCTGGATATTTGCTGTGCTCAATACAGCCCCCTGTTATATACTGTAACACAACAAAAGCTAGCATTCAAACTAAAGTAGACTTGTAACCTTGGTGCTGAAGGACGAAGTTGCTGTGGGTCCATCAGATTCTTATGATCTTTAGAATCGGGCAACATATTTTTTTAGCTGTGTGGTTTCAAGCCTGCCTTGTGTCAGGTAACAGAAATTTTGCAGTGACAGTTGTTTTGTTGGATATGTGTTACTGAGAAGGAAAAACCAACTGAGCCTTTTTAAAAAAAAAAAATTGCACATGCATCACTTTTTTTTTTTGTCACTCTGAACAAGCTCTACTAGCATCAGAGCAGTTACAGCTCTTCTGGTCCCCACATGGCATCTTCATGGGCACCGTGGCTCTAATGTGTACTTCCATTTTGATGTAAGGACTTCATTCTTGTTCCATGAAACCATAAAATGCTGTTAATATGAACCCATCATAAATAGTGTAGGTTTAGGATTTTTGTCAAGGAGAATGAATATCTGGCTATTGCTATACAAGAAGACTGAATGGTAATTTTCTTGAGGCGTAACTTGTAATTTTCATCCTATATCAAATAAATGTAAGTATAAAATATAGTTTATTTAAGGGTCCCATATTGTGCCCCTTCTAAGCAAATGAAAATAAATCCCATGTTCACAGAATGTGTCTTTCAATATTTCAGCTCGACAAATTGCAAAGACTGTTCATTTTAATGTAACAGTTGGTTTTAACCCTGTGCTAAACGGGCTGGTCCACACCACCTTCAGGAAAAAGACTCTCTCTGCTCTGTGTCTGACAGATCGGCCCTCACAGCAGCCAACATGTGTGAATGAGTGTTTGGGAGACCAGGACTATTACCTTTAACTTTTGCTTTAATCAAACATTTTACATCTTGCAGATTCACTGCACCGATGCTGCTTGTAACTAGTGTATGGTGAGTTTGTCAGACAACACTGAGGTTATAAAATCAGTAATTTTGCAATGCAGAGCAGCAGATTGGAAACGGCTCTGAAGTGACTGCCTGCTAAGTTGTCGTCTTAATCCACTGCATTTGTGTCATGACTTCATACTTGTTTTTTGTTTTTTTGTCTACCAACAGCAACAGAAAAGTATGTAAATGAGAACAGCTCTATTGGGGATTCGACTATGTTCAAATACAGTAAAGACAGAAAGCAGGAGAAAAGCAAACAGAAGCGATCACCTGCTGAGTTTAGGTTGGATTGAAGCACAACAGGTGACATGAAAACACAGTAATCCACATAGTCTTTGTTTATTAGTTTCAGTGTTTTTATCATCTCAGTTTACACAGAGCTCTGACCTGTGGGTTTGCGACCAAAGCTAATGGTAATGTTAGCCACATTAGCTGCATAATGTGCTAACGTTAAAGATTTGACTATTGTTGTGGGGACATTGCCGTCAATAAAAAACGTAATCCACTGGGTCTTCAATTCCTCAGATGCTGGGAGTGCATGGAGACTCTTGTGTTTAGTCTTGCAGCCTACGGCGGAACATTTGGGGAGCTTTGCTTGTGGCTGAGACATTGTAGAGTTAGCAGACGCAACTCTAGAGGGTAAATACGACTGGTGGACTGTGAGGCAGCCGTCCATATTTAATAGCTTACCCCAGAAACAGCAGGATTATTCTCATTTATTTTTTTAGCTATTGGTTCCTATTGGTTTTCTCCAACTCAAAACACAATACAAACATATTTTCAACATATGCAACCTTTATGTTCTACTCAGTCCTATGGCTTTGGTCATCTTTAAAAAGACAAAACAAATAATCTGAATTGAAAACTCACTTTTATGCATGTGTACGTTCATTTTTGTTGTGTGTGGTTACGGATGCCAGAGTTTCTACAGTTAATCCCACGAAAATCTTTAAAGTCGTCCCACTTGCTTAAATTACTTTTTTCTTTTTTTTTTTAAAACCTTGACTGTACAATATCCGACAGTAAAGTGGCTTCGTCTGACTTTGGGAATGTCAGGTAGTTTTCTTTAGCAGTATGAGTTCAAAATGGGTGTTATATAATGAGGCAGGACACCAGTTCGCAAGCTGCCGTCACCGTTTTACAGACAGTTTGGCACAAATGCCTCATTTCAAGAACTGGGGCAAAATGCAAAATATGCACCCACGAATAGCAGTTTTGATCTTGAGGAATTAATTGGTCCATATCAGTCTTAAGATGTGTTGAAATGACCCGCTTGCCGATTTAAACGGCACACGTAGAGGTTTATGTGTGAGCCCAAGGAAAATTTAAATGCTTGTGGGCAGATGTTGCAGAAAAGGATGATAAAGGTGCGTTTATTAAACTGCACCTAAATATGTGCTAAAACTTAAATTCAGGAACAGCTATGAGAAGTCATCTGGAAAAAAAAAAAAGAGTCTGATTTGAGTTTAAACACATGCAGAAAAAAAGCAACTCCTTCCTTTTTGCACAGGGCATCACTTTCCATTCAACACAGTGAAACTTGTTGTTTTATTTAAAGCGACATCTCAAGAAAAACTTAACTAACGCTGGAATTAAGGCGTCATAGATTTCAAGAGGAGGTCCAGGCGGAATTGGGAGTGGCGGTAATTTAGCTTGTCTATCAAAGTGCTTTCATCACCTCCCTTTCACCAGCATCCTGCTTCTCCACGGAGGGTAAAAGCCGGCGCTGATGAATGAGATGAAATAACATTTGGACAGTACAAAGTCGGCAGTGGGGGTTTCCTTCTCCTCTCTCCTCCTCTGGGGATTGAGGAGAATAATAACAGAGCTGGAGATAGTGAGAAAGAGGGAGAAAGCAAGAAAAAAAAGGAGGAAAAGCAAGAATTACAATACTATGTTAATCTGCCAGAGGAGATTACAAAGAGAAAACAGAAAGCTCCCTGGGAAATGCACTGATTTGAAGCCATTCTCATATTCGTCTGCTGGATATGAGGCTATAGCCAGTGGCCGTTAGCAAAGCTTAGCAGAAAAACTGGAAGGAAACTGGGGGAAACTGGGGGAAACAGGTAGCCTGGCTCTGTCCAAAGAAAAACCAGTTCACTAATTAACATGTTGTATCTCTTTTGTTTAATCTGTACCAAGTGAACACCAAAGGATGAGCTGTTTTTTTTTTCCCACTGTAGTTGATACGCAGGATTGTTTCATGGCCGGCATTTTTACTCTTTGGTTTTAACATGGATCAAACAAACACGATCTAATTTGCTAATTATTCTGAGTTTCTTTTATTCCTGCCTCTGCTCTTTATACTAAGCTTACTGGTGGCTGGCAGTAGCTGCAAAAGTAGGATTTGTTTGAAATTACTGAGCAGCATTTGTTGTTCAAAAGTCAAACAAATGAACAGAGACAAAAGCCAATTCCAAAAAATATTTCAAATGACTACAAGGAGACCCCAAAGGACCACAAAGATATGCAAAATGAATGAAAGGAGACATGAAACAACCACCAATTATGCAAACTTCAACAGATATGTCCAGTGAGCACAAAATTATATAAAACAACACAATCAAGCATCTTCAGTGAGAGACCTCTCAGAGACTTGAGGTCAAGGTCCAGTAGTTTTATGGTTTGCAAAGAGCAGTTGCTTCCAGATAGATATGAGAGCTGTTAGTTATTATTGATTTAAATCTCTGGAAATGAGGAAAAAGCTTTTTATATCTAAAATAGGGATGCATGATATATCGGTGACCACATTGGTATCGGCCGATATTAATGTTTTTTCCGATCTATTGGTATCGGTTCGATTAACAAATTTAGCTGATGTGAAAAACCGATGATTGTCTAACATTAGAGCCTTCGTCTCTACATTTGACATTGCTGCTATTTCAGAGATGTTTTAACTTAAATGGTCCTGGACTTGAATGTTAAATATGTTAAAATACGTTTTATTTTTGTTACGTAGTAAAGAAGACTATGTGATCTAATTTGGTATGGGCTTCTTTTGAAAAACTCGTTTTTCGGTGTAAAAAAAAATTGAGTCTCAACAACGGTAATATCGGTTATCGGCGATATGAGAAATCTTAATATTGGATATCGGTATCGGCCAGAAATTTTAATATCGTGTATCACTAATCTAAAGGTATCTAAATGTGACTATAGGTGAATACATTACATGCTGTTTTTGTGTTCAAATCTGAGCTGTAAATAAAAAATAATAATAAAATAATGTGATTTTATGTGGGATTAGGCTGGCTTATTACCCCAATTTACACTTAGCCAACTGGCAGTTAGTTCCTTTAGATAGG
Organism: Stegastes partitus; assembly: GCF_000690725.1. Classification (NCBI taxonomy): domain Eukaryota; kingdom Metazoa; phylum Chordata; class Actinopteri; family Pomacentridae; genus Stegastes; species Stegastes partitus. The sequence goes on from NW_007578254.1 coordinate 196,670, forward strand.
GAAGTGAAATCAACCCTTGGAGAGTAAGAGAGTCAAAAAATGAGGAAGCATGCAGACAAAATACAGACTAATGTATATAAATATGTACAGTAACATATTTGGTAAATAAAAAATGTTTGTAGGAAGAAGGAGGGAAGACTGAAGACAGAAAGAAAAAGAGATGTCATCGCAGCAGAGGCTTAACATGACACAAGGCGGGGCTGAATCCTTGGATTTGTGGGGGGAACATCCATCATGTACCCGTCAGAAGAAGATTGCTTCCTCCCACCTGCAGCACAGCGAACATGATAGCATGTTTCATTTACATGTCTCAGATCTGTAGACGACGTCCTGAGCTTCTCCCTCATAGCATCATGTTTACATTTTTGTGATATATCTCTAAATATAAGTAAAGTCATCAAGAACAAATTTAAACTTTGTAAAAAAAACAAAAAACAAATCATTAATAGCCTTTTATCACTTGACATAATTTCCTTGTAATTGCTCCTTTTCCACATAAGGACACATCCGGAGACCAAAACAAGACACAAATGATAGGACACAGGTTCACTTATTTTCAATAAATTGCTTGAAATGCACTAATAGTTAGATACAGTACTTCCATGTGGTTGAACTGCATCGCTGAAATCAACGGATGAACTGTTGAAACGCCGACTAACAGAAATGGTTGAAACAAATATATACGAGGTGTGTCAGAAAAGTTCCAGGACTGGTGTCACAAAAGATATATTTCAAACCCAGACTACCAGTTTTCCCCTTCAGGCGATCAACCAGCACGTCTACAAAGAGCTCTTGTGGCGTTTGCTTCGTTCAGTACGCAAGAAGATGTGAGAGTTGTGGCAGGACAAGTCGTGGCTGCTCACAACGCCCTGAGCATCCTACAGTTCCTGGCTGACAAGAATATTGCCGTGGAGGAGCAACGTCCCTACTCACCCCACCTGGCTCTGTGGGATTTTTTCCTCTTCCCCAAGCTCAAGGGGGTCATCAAGGAGACCCGTTTTGAAGATGAGGACAACATCAAGATGGCTGTGACGACGAAGCTGTGGAGGATCCTTCCAGGAGTGCATGGAGGCAGAGAAGGCTGGGAAAGTGTGTTAGACTCCAGGGGATTACTTGGAAGGGGAAAAGTTGTAGTTCATAGTTTCGGTTTAAAATATATCTTTTGTGACACCAGTCCTGAAACTTTTCTGACACACCTCGTAAAGTATGGCTAAAATTTGCCAGTCCAAGTGGCGCAAGCTGACCTAAACTTGTCGACATGCTTCTTCTTTGTCTATTTTCAGCAGGTCCACATGGGCTGTACTGCAGTGCTTTTTCACTTAAAACAGTCTCTTACAAAAGTGCTATTTGCTTCTGTTTCAGTCACATTTGCCAAAAAACTACAGAGCACAGCTGTTTTAGCTTTATTTAGATGAAAAAACAAAAAAAAAACTGCTTTGTGTGCATGAACCTTTTTTAAATATTTATGTCTTTTAGCAGGGCTTGGGAAGAAAAGCCTGCACAGACCGAGTGTGGAAGTCAGAAAGTATGAAGAGACCAACGAACACATTGTTGGTTTTCTTTCTTTCTTT
>NW_007578254.1:198930-251430 GCF_000690725.1 Stegastes partitus
TTTTTGGACAGTTAAAGGCCCTGAAAAGGCACTTGGATATCCGTCTGTTTTCCATTTTTCATTAATTCCGAGTTCAATTTTCACACCATAAATAACAGACACCCTCAGTGTCATTGCTTTCACTGATTTTACTGTTAGATAAAAGGCTTCGCAGTTTATAGAAATGCATTTATGTATTTATTTTGCCACCATGATTGCGTCAAAAACGTCACAACCCAACCATCTCACCCTTTAGTGCTCCTCCAGCTGCAGTTTTATTGATGCTCCATTACAGCATGCATCACATCATCAGTTAGCTGTTGGAGAGAAGAAGAAAAAAGAAAAAAAAAAAAGGTCCTGATATAATGAGTCATCTGCCAAATATGTGCCGCCGAGGAACAGTTTGTGCTGCCTCAAGCACAACGTGTCAGCCACCAGCTGTTAATGCATTAAAATTCACCCACTCATAAGCCTATATAAAATGTGTGAAAGGAGATGAGAAAAAAAAAAAGAATGGAGAGAAGAACAAGAAGACACTGGACAGACAGATGATCGGAGGTGAAAGAATAGGTGTGGGCCTGTAAGTGAGACAGAAGGGAAGAGGGGGGAACAGATTGATGGAAAGGCGATTATCAGGGGAAATAACGATAAATCAATAATTGAGAGAAAATAACCAAAAATAATTTAGTCATAACTCAACAGAATAAGATTTTCTACTGAAGTGTAAGTGATGAAGGTTAAACCACCAGGTTGTGCTGTTGCACTTCAACTTCATTTAGTGATCTTATGTGAGGAGGAGGAGGAGGAGGAGGAGTAGGTGGGAAGAGAAGTAATTCACGCAGCAATTTCCAAAGATTTACATAGGCAATGAATCTGAAAAATACATGTTAGAAGGAGGTTACAGGACGCGACTGCAATTAAAAACAGACAGCAGAAGATGGCAATAGATCTGAATCAACAGGTCGGCGAGACAATACATCAGCACGGCCAGATGCTGACGAAGCAGTGAACGTATGAGGAAGAAAGACTGCGGTATGATTGCGTTTTTGGATATAGGAGGGTTTTCTAATTAAATGTGGTATCGAAGTCTGACTGCTCCCGACCTCCACGGTTCAGTTCTGATCAACTGAAATAGACGACTAAAACCTCGCCTTGCCCTCAGAGGGGATAACAGGGATTCTTCTGCTGCACATTGCAGTGTAATGTACATCAAAATACTAAAAGCTGTGGATTTCATCAAAGTTTAATTTATCGAACAGAACAACAGGCCAGATTTGACAAGCTTACCCAGATTATTAATTCATCAGACAGCAGAAAACTGCTGCCATTCCCAAAACAGGAAGTTTGCTGGGTCAAAACTAAAACTCTATTTGTTCAGTGACGCCCATTTTCTCAAAGTATTTTACAGTAAATGTATTATCAGGGATTGAAGGGCTCATAAGAAACCCTTGAATTAGAAATGACAGTGATAGAGAAGACATCTTCTTTGTACTCCAAAGCCCAGGATCAATTCAAGCTTCTTAATTACATCTTGTGAGGTCACATCTCTGTCTACATTCACTCATAGATACCTTAACTGTGTACATTGTGTGATTGACAGAAGTAGTGCTTCTCACTGGATGTCATCTTTACAAAATGGCAATCAAAGAAATAGGCCTTAGAATGAAATAATGTGTAGACTTAGTGCATTAAAATAAACTTTCTAATACAGTGGCTATAAAAAAAGTGTATTCATCCATCTTGAAAGTTTTCTCCTTTCATTGCTTTTCAACATTAAATCTTGGTCAAAAACGGGCCTTGTTGAACTAAATTTACATAAAAAAAGACTTTTTATATCAAAGAGAAAGCCACTGTGGAAAATAATGCTAATATTAAAACCTGAAGAGAGTTTGTCAGAGGGAATGTGGGAGCCTCGGTGTGTTTAGTGGACACCAAACACTGGACATCGACACAAACACACTCCTCCTCTGTGTGAAGCATGGCGGGGGCAGCATCATGTTGTGGGGATTCTTCTCGCCAGTAACGGCAGTGAAATGATTGCAGCAAAGTATAGAGAATTCCTGGAGGACAATCTGATGCAGAGAGAACTAAGACTTGGGAGAAGATGTGTTTTTTTTTTTAGCAAGACAATGACACAAAGCATCCAACCAAGCTACACAGAAACTGGCACAAGACAACAAGGTGAATGTCCTGGAGTGGCTGAGTCAGAGCCCAGACCTTAATCCAAGTGAGAATTTGTGGCTTGAAAAGGGCTGTTTACTCACAATCCCTGTGCAACCTGACTGCGGCTGAACAGTTTTGCAAAGAACACTGAGATAAAATTGCAGTGTCCAGATGTGCAAGACTGACTGGGATCTATCCACACAGGCTCACCGCTGGAACTGCTGCCAAAGGTGCATCTACGAAATATGAACTTGTAAGGGGTGGATTCTTATGCAGTCGCTTATCTGTTATATATTATTTTCTAGAAATGTATTTTCACTTTGACATTCAACAATACATTCTTGTGATTTACTGTAAAAAAAAAAAACCCAAACCCCCCCCAATAACGCTGACTATGATTCAGTGTTGAAAAGCAATAAAAGAGTAAAGTCCAAGGTTAGCAAATGCTTTTCATATGCACTGTCTCATCTAGACCATGTAGAAGATCTAGAATAAATGCCGAGCTTCTATCTCGATTAATCATCTGCGCTGACATTTGACAGTCATACACGAAATGATCTCTGGGGGAACTAGCAGTTTTCTTGCTCACCTTGCTCTCCTCTCAAACTGGAACTGTGGCTCTTATTCCTGTCTCTCTCCGCCTACACACAAATTCTACAGAAGCTGAATACAAGTCTGGCATGTTCTGTGAGGCTGGAGGAAGAGCACTGTGGGACATGTAGGAAGTCAGCAGACAGGTGTAGAGCATGTAGTTGTGGATGCATCTGGGTTTTGAGCTGGTTACATAAATATTAACATAAAGAATCACATTGTTCTCGCATTTTTTTTTTGCCAAGAAATCTGCCCTGGTGATTCCATAAAAGCAGGTATATGGTGAAAATATTGCTGTTATGTGTTGCTCCAGCAGGATACTTACTTTGGAAGTAGCGGAACGTAAAAGCCACACGCCTCAGCTCCGTGAAATGCATTGGATTTCACTGAATTTCCAATAAAAGATCACGTCTCAATGGCTTTCTGAGCTTTATGTCAACAGGTGATTGCAAAAGACAGCAATATCTCTTACTAGTTAACCCCGCCAAGGAGGTTACGTTTTAGCCGGCGTTTATCTGTTTGTTTGTTTATTTGTTTGTTAGCAAGATAACTCGAAAAGTTCTGAACAGATTTTCATGAAATTTTCAGGAAAAGTTGATAATGGCACAATGAACAGATGATTACATTGTGGTGATGTTCTGGCTTACCATCTGGTTGTTTTCTCTTAAAACAGCAATTGCTGTTAAGTGTCAGTCGCACAGAAGGATGTCGTTGCGCTGTTTGTCCACTAGATGGAGCTCTGACTACATTCAGTCCTTCAGTCCTCACCGCTGTCTTCTCAGTAGTACAGGAGGAAGCTACAGTCAGGCTACATTACAGGAGTGGGCTGAGCGGAGCTACTGACAGATGAGTTCATAACCACATTAACAATGACTCAACATGTCTCCTGTTTAACTCTCTTTGCCATGTGTCAGGACGACTGACGTGTTCTTTGTTGCGTCGCTCATGCTTTTCATTTACGTTGCATTGCTACAGTTGTGCTAACCTAGCTTAAGTTGCTCCCTGTTTATGTTAGCAATAACATCGCTGTAGTTATGCTAACCTAGCATAGTGTTAGCTAACAGCTTAAAAGCTAGTAAATAACTAAATGCAGAAATAACGTAAGCAAACAAAATGTTTGAGAGTACAGAACAAGTGTTCATCACTCCATCAGCTTGTTATTACTGATATCAATGTTAATTCAAACGCTAGAGCTATGTTTTGATGATCCACGAATGTAATAGTGTAGATAAAATGAATACAGGACTTTAATACTAGCTGGAAGTCACAATATGGGTGGAAAAGAGCTGCTTTTCTAGTTTTACACTAAGTTTACTAGCCCAAATCGCACTTCTACACAATCTGATCGAGTTTAATTCAAGCATGGTAGCAAGGAGCTCCTGCTGGGTTCAATACGTTAGCCCAACGTTACTCCACACCAGCTGGTCCGGACTGTGGAGGTCGATCAGAACATCCATGATCACTTTACACAAAGCCGCTTTCAGAACCAACCTCAGATTAGTGATTTGTGACTGAATGGCCTCCAAACTCACACAAATGACCTTCACCTATGGGCGGGAGCACAGCTGACTAAACCAAACATCTCTGCTTTCACCGTTAATGTGTTCCACTCCACCACCGCAGTAATGATGCCAGAGCTTGTGAGCACAACACATAAATCAGCCACCGGATTTGTCTGTATTTTAATTAAAACACACCAATTAGCCACAAACTCCTGGGATGCACACTCCGGGGCGGATTTGTTGTTCTGGCTTTCTTTCTTTCTTTTTTTTAATCAGTTTTTTAGGCATTTTTTTTTTGTCTTCGCTGACAGGGATAACACAGAGAGACAGAAATACAACAACGAGAGAGTCAGGGATTGACTGGCAGCAAATGATTAGACCAGGGAGACTTACAAAGAAAGTTTCAAGAAAACCACCACCTGAAATGTTATGAATGTTAAAAGTGGATGCATATTATATGTTCCCACCATCTGTTTGAAGTCTGCTAGTCTCCATGATATCCACACTGTCAGATGTTGGGAAACGGGGATGTTAATGTTGATGATTCCCAGATTGTCTGAGTGTGCACCAAGCATTATGTTCACCGTGTAATGTAAGCCACCTCTTCTGGTAGAGAACTGACAAATGGTGTTATTACATGAGACGGAAAATAAAAACGGTATCAGCTGAAATGACCGCAGAGATCATTGGCCATTGGCGAGCATTTCAATATTGTGCATCCCTAATCTATGCAATTTCATGCTGTGCTACCACTTAGCGCTGATTATAATACTTCATGCTGTGAAAGCTACTTAATTCAGAAGCCAGTTTAAGGGTAAAAACAAAAACCCCTTTGGTGGAGCGTGTCACAGACGACCCTGGATAGCAATCTGCTGGCTAACCTCAGACTCACACAGAGAGGTGGAGAGGCTGCTGCTACACAACACAGCGACCACGCTGGGCCCACCTCCGGTGCACACGCACACAAAAAAAACAAGACAGAGCACACACTAGTCCTGACAGCTATACTTTGAAACCCCCCAAAACCACCTGGTTCCAACAACCCCGGCTAAAGACACAGGGAAGTGAATCAAGGGAGGTACAGGGAGAGCAGAGATGTGCTCTCCAGGGATAGTGAGTTGATGCAATCAAGTCTTGGTGTCAATCTTCTGCCTCCACACACACACACACACACACACACACACACACAGACCGGCACTATGCACTACCTGGAGGTCAGCGAGTGGACTGGCTGAGAAATGCTTGCCTTACCCAAGCATGATGCTGATTAAATTAACTCCCACTGATACACACTCCCTCACACAGACATGTCACTCCCACTGCAGAGGGAATTAGACCAGAGAGAGAGACAGAGAGAGACAGAAGATGAGGCAGAAATGCAGAACTGAAAGTGACAAGACAGTCAAAGATGGAGACAAAGAGAAGCTTAATCATTTTAAGGATAAACTGTTTGAGCTTCTAAGCCACATTCTCCGCAGCCGAGGCTCCATCAGACACATCCAGCCACAGTCGGCCAATCGCGAAAGGATCATTTAGCATTTCTGCCACCAAGAGCAGATCTGCTTTTTAGTTGATTGAATCACTGATAGCACTTAATACTGAAGTAGGAAACGCTGAATGTAAAAAAACAAACAAAACAAATACTCCAAGTGGCTGCTCGAGTGGTACAAAATGTTTAAACTTCAGTCATCAAAACACTGACATCAACACAATGTATGTACCTTGTTCATGTTCAACAGCTTAGTGTGTGATTATACCAAGGGAAGGCAACGGGACGAAATTTGCAAAACATTTTGTGGTTACAACGTTCTGATTGCTGCTGATTGGAAGAGAGATTTTCAGGGTTTGATTCCTCCTTGGTTTTGGAGATCTCACATTTCGTTCCTGCGAAGTGGAAATTTTAATTGGAAGGGAAGGAAATGCTCCTCCTTTGCATAACAGTCGAATGACAAGGTGGGTTTTCTCAGAGAAACACTTAAAACTCTCCTGTACAACCTAGAAAACATGAAATTCCTTGCTGGTAGGTTGGTGGTGAAAGATGAAATGTTAACGTCTATGCAGTCGTAGGCTTGGATGACTACCATAACTAAGGCTTTTGCCCCAAATCAGTTGTGCTATAGTCCTGGAAAATATACACATTTACAACAATATTTTTTTCACATAATTTTCAAAACAACCAAAGAAAACCCCAGAATTTTCTTGCATATCGTTCGCCTCATAGCATAATTGCCCAAGTCATTTTTTGGTCAAACTGAGATATTTGCCTAACTTTACTCACTTCTGCATCATCCTGTCTTTCTACCTATGTCATTGGCCAATCACATCTAGTTGAAAGTACTGTTAAAAAATCAATAATAATTACCAATGTAATTTCTAAAAATTGTGTTTTTTCTCATTTCCCAAAAACATGAAAATATGACTTAGGCAAGTATGCTATGAGGCTAACGATATGAAATCATGCTTTACTACACGTAACTTATCGTTTTTTAAATTGTTTGTCCTCTGATTTATTTTCCCAGAAGACAAGAACCTTTTTTATTTTTTCGCCTTTATGCTTCTGATTTGTAAAATGTTGCATGTAAGTTTATTTTACTTGTGTGATGTGATATATATTTTTTTTGTCAAGACTTCTCACGCCACACTCGTGGTCTGATAGTTTGTCCAAACTGAAATCTCTCAACATCTTTTTGAGGGTTTCCAGTGTCATTTGTACAGATATTTGTGGTCCTCAACTGATGACATATTGTAATATTCAATAGTGTAGACATTTCTGAGACATGCGTGGTTTCTGTAGGATGACTCTTTTGGATTTTCCCAATGTTCTATCGTTACATCAGATTTTTAGTCCGTCTTTCCTTTGTTTTATGGCAAAATACCTGCAAGACTAATGACTTTCTCAACACCTTTAGTAGTTCCTGTTTGTCACTAATTTGCAGATGTTACAATGGTAAACATTATTGGTAATTACCAGCTTGTCAATTTCATTGTATTAGTATTTCTCCCAAAGCATTGCTGTCCAGTATACTCTCACAGAGCCACTGGTGTGGTTGGAGACTCTTATTCCTCTTAGTTACACTGTGTGGTTCTATTTTTCATGCTTCTTGCAATGTGAAAATATCGACATACCTTTTTTTTTTGTCAATGCACGGACTTCAGTTCTGTGTTCACATTGATCTTCCCGAGAACACTGATCAAATACACAATAGGAGTCAGTCGCATCGCACACCGATCCAAAGAATTTCAAGCAGAAAGTTTGCATCACAGTGCGGCTTCCTCCTACTTCCAAAGATCATAACATAGACCCAATCCGTCTTGGAGTGGCATTTCGCTTTAAGAAGGCCAAAAACATGATTCATTTTCTACTGAGAACATTATTCAAATGTTCAATGGAGTGGGTGCCAGAAAAATCAGTTAAAGTCCTAATTATATGCTGGGATTTCTGTCTCCCAGCCCACTCTGTTCTTACAGCCCCAGCAGTGAGCAATTCTGCAGCTGGGGAATGAGAGGAAAATGGTGAGCAACAGATTCATGTTGTCAGTTTCTTATACGATTTACAGAAATACACGTAGGCACAGAATATGGCACAGAGGTTTTTTGTTTTTTTTCTTTCCTTGTTAGTGTGTCATTTCCACCAGTATGCACTTCAGAGCTATGTACAATTTCTGTTACCGATATGTTTTCCGCTTTGACTATCAATAGAAAATGAAAAGGAGAGTCAACAGTGGGTTTGTTGAGATCCTGGCAGTGATGCGCCTGCTCTACCAGAGCTTTCTAAGTGAATCCTCTATAATTAAAAGTGAGGCAATTCATTTTAACAAGTCCCTTTTTAGAGAAGCCCTTTAATGCAATGCCATTAGGCTCCGCCACCCACTCTGCACATCACATGGTAAATACTGAATGTCTTTGCTGGCTTGCTAGTCTGTTGTGAACTCTGGTTTCATCATCTTTTAAAATCTGTCTTCTTTTTCTTCTGTCCCAAAACAAAGGCTGCTTTTACCCTCATAACCTACAACGTCGCTGCACTTGTTTTGCTTTTCTCGAACCTTTAGGAGCCTCAAAGTCACATTTCTCTACTTTGTTCTGTGCATTCCTTCTTCATCTGAAGTACTTAGATGCTTTTATCACAGGCTCTTAGGTTTTTCACACCTATTTTATAGAACGTATATCGCAGGACGCCTCTGCCTCACTTTGCTTTTTGTTGCAGCTGTTGCTCTGAGAAAGTTTATGAACCAGATGGTATACATTGCCCATGATTAATCTTCATTGGAGATAATAGACATCAGTAAAATAAGAAAAAAAAAATTATAATAGTCAGAGAGGGAGTTACTGAGTTTTAGGAAAGGCTGGAGGCCAACTTTAAAGCCGCTGGTCTAACTTTATGGCAGCTGGTGTACCAGCAGTTCCTTTGCATTCCACCTGGCATGGAGTGACGCCAAGTCAAAGATCAGATTTCCATTGTGGCCCCAGTGCTACTAAAAGAGAGCGAGATTAAATTAAAACTTAATATCGGCCCTCCTAGCAGGTGCACACAACAGATGAGTGCTTGAGCCAGTTAATGTCACCTTTCACGTACACCGAGACGCCGGGGGCCTCATCTGTGTCGCAGCTGAAATTAAAAAGCATCGATTTCAACATTCATCTTTGTACAACGCGGGAGGCTTATGAAATAACCAGGTTAAAAAAAAAAAGAGAGAAGCTGTTCTGATGTAGAAAAAACAAAAAGAGGAATAAAACAATCACTGCTCACTAAGACATTGTCATGCCTCTTTAGGTAACACTTGAACCAAAGCCGGTCGTAGACAAAGTTGAGCATTGCTGACAGTTAACTGTGTGTCTGGGAGTTGTTCGGTGTCACAGGTCTTATCTTATTCTCTTGTTTAAATGCAACAACAGCAGACAGTGACAGATTATGGGTGAACGCATGGCTGCATATTCTGCCCGGATGGAACAACTTTAAATGTCAGTTTGGATCAGCACCTTTGTGCCCTTTCGTGTTGAATGGCACTAAGACACCCTGCAGGGCACCGTGTCGTATGCAAAGATACAGACGTTTCTATTTTCTGCCCTGACCGAGGTATGTTGTACCGATGGACTTATCTGTCGATGCAATGTGAAAGAAATGCAACAGAAGGAGGAGGTTTTGAAGAATCTGACCATGTTTCAGCTTCCATGTAGCAGGAGCAAAGTGCTGTGTGTGCAGTTTGAACACTAAGATTAGCTCTGTTACTGATGGTACACCTCCAGCACCTGCCTGTGTCCTCACAAATACAAGCAAATTACCAAGAATTACATCATCAAGTGGAATATTTGTTTCTGTTTTTATTATCTATGATGTCAGTGCAATGAAAACACCATGTAGTCCAGCAGTCTCTATGCAGAAATGTTGCACAGCAAAGAGAAAAACGTAAGAACAACATTCCAAATATAACCCGTGTATATGTTCGCTAACTAATTGGCAGGGGCAAAATGAACAGGACGAACTGCAAAAAATGATTCTGATGACAGTCTGTTAAGCTGCCTAATGTTGAGGAAATAACGTAGTCGTGGTTAAAAGACGACAACGCTGGCTGTCAGGAGGAAATGTGATGCTCACAGCAGCCTCCTGCGTAAAAGGCAGATTTGTGCTGACTCAAACTGACACGCTGTTATCCCTCTAATCAGTGTCAAACTTCAATTAAAACTTCACAAAAAAGGATCGAGGACAGGACTTCACTCAACTGCTAGCTGGGATTAATACCAATAAGCTAACAACTCACTGCAATGTGTGATTAAGACCCGGCTGAGGAACTTGTTATGTAGCCTAAAAGAAGTTCTCTGCACATCTTCTGGGAAAGTGTAAGCAAGAAATACAAATACAAATAGGAGCTGGAGAAGACATTTACAGTATTACTGTTTCTTAATCAGAGTCAAAGTGGACCAACATTTTTTTCTAGAACCTTTCTTTATGTCATAGCGTGAATGTCAAAATAAACATCTCCCAGAGTTACAAGGATAAAGGTGCAAAAATCAGCGATAAACGTCTGTCAAGTTCCACAGCTTTGAAGGAATACTGTATGATAAATTCTGTTCTTCATTAACGCCAAAGAGCCCCACTGTGTTTAAAGCGTCTCTCTGAGGAGCAGGGGGTGAATGATGCCACCCTGTCTGGGAAAAGACGATCCATTCCCCCCCATGAACTCTAATGACATTACAGATCTGTGATATAATGTTGGGCAACAGCGTAATCTGTGTTCGCTGCACGTACTGCAGTCTGTTTTTCTGTTTCTGATCTTGTGTTGGGGGGGTGGGGCAATTGGACACAGATTATGGCAAGTCCCGCCCGTGCATTTGTCATCTAATAGGTCCCTATTCAACCAATTAATTATGTATACCTGGTTAAGACTGAATACATTTGTTTGCCCTGTGTGTTTGTTCACTTTGACTCTGATAAAGATGCAGTGGTGCTGAAACAGTCTGTTTGCACAATAAAAGACTGCTAATTAAGTCGTGTGCTTCACCTCCTCTTTGTGCTTTGGAAACTGTTATTTAGCCTTTTGGTCCAAATGAGTCGCAGACCTGATGAACTGCCTCTTTAGCAGCAGCGACAGAATGCTCTGTTCCAAGAAAGCTTAACTTACTAATATCAAATCTTCAGCATCTGTTTTTAAAAGGATATTGCAGATTGTATGGTAAGAGGACGCTTAAACATTCGGGCTAGTCGGCGTGTACATTTGTATTCTATAGCTTTGATGAATTTGTGGCTGTTAGACGACGTTCAGTGAAGATTCACAGAAAGAGTGAGACGTGAGGATAGAAATGTTAGGCCACAAAAATAATAGATATTACATTTTCTGTCATTTTTTTCTGTTGTAAACACACCTTCCTTTCACTATCGTATTCATAAAGCCATCTTACCAGAGCTCACTGGCTCAAGCTGATGCTATTTGTGTGGATTCGGTGCTGAGCGATACCATCGCCCCGGGCATCCAAAGCACGACCAGCTTCTCAGAATGTGTACGAGTCAAGCTCTCTAGGATTGAAAAATTGCAACCTCAGCTACATTATTAACTTTAACCATCAATAATAATAGTACATGCGTTTTATGTAGCACTTTTTAAGAAATTCAACGATGCTTTACAAACCTTCCCCCCCAAAAACAAATAAAACAGAAACACAGTGCACAGTGTGATAGGAGGGAGTATGGTCAAGGAGGAAATGCCAGTTTAAACAGGTGGGCCTCGAGCTGTGATTTGAAGTTCTGGAGGGAGTCCGATTTTCTCATGTGCAGAGGGAGGGAGTTCCAGGGGGCGGCAGGACCCCCAAGGTCCGATGCTTGGTTCTGACGATGGGGGTCAGGAGGTGGGACTCGGCAGAGCGGAGACAGAGGGTAGTGATGTCGAAGAAGGTCTGTGAGGTAGGAGGGGGTGAGACTGTTGAGGGCTTTGAAGGTGATGAGGAGGAGTTTGAACCGAACTATACAATTTTTGGGTGGAACGGGTTGTCAGGGCCAAACGACGCCCTGGGAAACAGTGCTGTCTGGAAATGTCAGAAAAGCAAGAACAACAACAGCAGCAGCACTGTTTGCCGTGGTCAGTCCAAGCAGTCACACATGGAAGATCTGTCTGTTTAGGAATATGAAATGACAGAGAAAGGAAAAAAGAAACATGACTGGAAGGCCAAATGCCACAAGTGGCTAATTTTCAGTTGGATTGGTATACTGTATAATTAAAATAGTTTAAAGAGAAATCAATCACTTTAATTAGCTTTACGACAGTAGGTGTCACTGTAGTCACAGAACGCTTTCGTAATGGCTTTTTTAGAAGGCGAGGAAGACACTTCATGCATGGCAAAATTACATAATGCTCATTTATCGAGGTATTTCAGGCTTCTGAGCCTCGCGCTCATGTCCTGTACATCCAGTAAATGAATTTACTCCACACACACACCCACATGCCTTTAAACACTCGTCTTCCAGAATCGATATTCTCACAAAAGATGATTTTGTTTTTCTTCTGTCTTCTCCTCTGCAACACAAAACAATCCTAACAGTAACACAAACAGGCAAAACACGGAATGTAGGAATTTTCTTTCAGCTACTTGATTCAAAAAAAAAATAAAAATCCTCCCACAAAATCTCATCTCCTTTCATTGCTTCCTTCTGAGCTGAAACCACAATGAACCTGAGCTGAAACCACACTGGAACATCAGCGAGGGCTAATTCTGCCTCTATATCGAACAACTCCATTAACCATAATCCCCTTTGGCGCGCAAGAGGTGAAACCAACACATGACTGCTATTGAGGAGGAATTAGGCTTCACGCTGAGGGTTTGCAGCCTGATGTCAGGAGACGGGGCAGTAAAGTTTTTGGAGCAGAAGAAGGTGGAAGATATTAGATGGATGTTAGCACGGGTGAAATGATTTCTAAAAAAAACTGTGCCTTCACACCTTCTGGAAGTAAAGACTTTAAAAGACACATTCTTAATGCCCAAATGCAGAACTTACTTAGCCGTACACACTTTGTCACATCCATCCAGATGCGTGAAGAGTTTAAGATGAAGATGAAAAATTATGCATGAAAGCATAATGTCAGCTTAATATTGCTCAAGTTACTTTGAAGAACATTTGAAGCTGGGGGAAGATTTCCGAGAAGGTTTGCGCATTGACAGAAAACCCTTACTGCTATTTTTGCTCAGATCTGAGACGTGTCAAAGGCTTTTTCATCTCTATCCCAAAAGGTTCTGTCCACATAAATTAATGTATGTAAATCTGCTGCTAATATCCATTCTCAAGTAAACATATGTCAACAAGAGGCGTTGTCATATTTCAGTCATGTAATAAATCCACAGCGTCGCCATTGGTCTCTGAAGTGAATGGATAAGCTTCAAACAAACCGTTCCAAAAGCTTTCCTTTGTTTTTCTTTTGATGTGATACATGTGTTTACCACCAGTTTTATAGAGAGAGAGAGAGAGAGAAAAAAAAAGAATCTGCAAAGCTCAAAAGATAAAAAGCAATGAATATGTGATGAATCTTGTTTCTGCAGCATGTCATTCTATGCACCACAGGTTGCAGCTGAATACTGTGGTTAACTTGGAGAAGGCAGCTGTATCCCAGTATTTCTGAGCCAATTTAGACACCGAATAGACAATTCATCTGCCAGTGATTCATCATTATGTCTCCATAACAACCGTAGTATTTATGTAATGCTGTAATTGTCAAATGCTCAGTATAAACAGCTTTTATAATCTGGTCCTGATGTCAGAGTGTATTTCTCAGTAACTGGGACATCTTTCCTATATTTAACTTTTATTTTTTTTTTTTATATACAAATGGGTTCTTCTGCTGAATCTCTGCCAGACGCTTTCTCTACAAAGAGCTCCCAGTCTGCCTACTCCAGAAAAGAACTTGAGACAATCAATCCAATAGAGTCAAGACAAATGTGTTGTTGTAGTGGTGTGTTTAAATCACTGACGAATTCAAAATGTGTGAAAAAACAAAACAAGAATTTCAATGAGATAATTGAAATGTGGCAGTAACATGTGCTGTGGATTTAGTTTGTTGGTTTCTTGTGCACAAAGAAGGCAAGAATGATCACGTCAGTCATTCGAGGTTGTCTGTAACAGATTATGTTTATTCCACATTTTACACTCATTTCTTTTCTGTAACAACAGCATGAAGTACATAAACATAAAATAATGAATAAGCCATGAAAACAACAGCAAATAAAAAAAGTGCTTACGGTTGCTTAATATCTTCACCAGCAATGTGACATGGATATGCAGGTATGTAAAGTCAGAAAACATCAAAATGTGCAGTGAAATATTTATAAAGTCCTTATTATGTTGCTATGGCGACTGTGTCAGCCAAGCCAAAAAAAATAAAAAATCCTTCATGCTTTCTGTGTGACCACAAGGGTGTGCTTGACATCAATTTTGTCATGCAACCCAAATTTTTGACAGGGCAGACTATGAAATCTCACCAGTTGCACATGGGCCAGGAAAACAAAAAGTCCTTAAAACAAATGTCAGTACATGTTGGAAAGGCTGCAGACTGGTTTGGCAGAAGTGTGCAGCAGTGTGATTGAGTGCATGGGGCCAGGCACTGAAAAGGAATAACTGTAGGAAGAGTAATGTCATAGGACGCGCTACTGAACTGATGTTGTGCAGTTCAAGTGGTGTGAGTTGTGTGTGATGAAGTGAGTAAAACAAGACATTTCAACCAAACGGATGTATATGAAACCCAACTAGTCAGAATGCGTACATGTGCCGAGGCTAGGCTAATTCACTTATCATGGCTCTCCTTTATGCTACGGCTAGTTAAACTGCTTCTATTATGTGGGAGCATCATTTTATTTTATTTATTTTTTTACACAACTGGGTGTTTGCGCTGCAATTTAACGGAGCCATTAGGAGTTTATTGTTACTGTGTATATTACAAATGGTGTAACATTACTATTTGTTTACTGGGCATATTGTACATGCATTAGCAATCAGACCATTGAGGATTAAGTCATTTAAGTTAAATATACTTGGTTATTTTGATTGATGATGTTTGGCGTTAAGCACAGCCAACCTTTCAGATACGAGGTGTGTCAGAAAAGTTCCAGGACTGGTGTCACAAAAGATATATATTCAAAGTCATGGCTGCTTCACCATGACAACGCGCCTGCTCACAACGCCCTGAGCATCCCACCGTTCCTGGCTGAGAAGAACATCTCCGTGCTGGAGCAACCTCCCTACTCACCCCACCTGGCTCCGTGGGATTTTTTCCTCTTTCCCAAGCTCAAGGGGGTCATCAAGGAGACCTGTTTTGAAGACGTGGATGACATCAAGATGGCTGTGACGACAGAGCTATGGAAGATCCTGGAAGAATCCTTCCAGGAGTGCATGGCGGCAGAGAAGGCCGTGAGTGTGTTAGACCCCAAGGGGATTACTTGGAAGGGGAAAACTTGTAGTTTTGTAGTTTGGATTTGAAATATATCTTTTGTGACACCAGTCCTGGAACTTTTCTGACACACCTCGTACATCAGTGGGAACCCCAGTGACAAAGCGATCGTCTGTGCAGCAGGTCGACACTCACCTATTGTAGGATGACTAGAAATGTGAGTGCGTCCGCTGTCAGCTCTCTGCTGTCGTCTTTCAGAGTCATGCAGAATTAATTGGTCTTTAGCACATACAAGAAGCAGAAACATAGAAGTCTTAGCGTTAATGTTGACTCATATATCTAGCCACCAAAAATTTGAATCCCGTATCAATATTTTGAACTCTGATTTGGTCTCCACTATACAAACAAAAAAATTAGAATTATCTTCTAAGGGGGAAAAAAAGGAGTCCTGTCCTCTTTCCTCTATAATTTACCAGTTGTGTAAAGTGCCTGATTTGCATCACTGCAGTGATTTATTCAGTGTTAACATCAAAAAGCTTGATTAGCTTTAAAAGGTTATGCCACCGACAACCTCACACCATTCTAAATAATCTATATATGTAAAAATGAACCATAATGAGCATTGTGTTTGTTTTACCTTCTGTTTTACCCCCTCATTTGGCTTCATTGTTTGCAATCATTTACTTCCTACATTTACCAGGACTCATTTAGCCGATCCCCGGGGAGTGTATTAAAATGTATTTATTGTTAGCCTTGGATATTATATGGAGGGAGCAGTTGTGGATTGAGGTTTGTCTTTTGGGACTTTACGACGGTATTGTGTTCTGGTATATTGAAGCGACTGTCAGTGGTGAAATTTACAAGGACATGATGGATGTCTGACTGGATTGTTGTTGGATGCTAGTACGGAGTCTTCAGACTAAATTAAACCCTCCTCTTTGTGAGAACATCTGCCGTTATATTCGCCTGCAGATGCTTTCAAAATGAGTGCCGAATCTTCAATAAAACTTCCATAAAACATGCATAAATGTAAAGCTTGTGTTAGATTGCGATCAGTTAAACGGCCGTTAAGTCAGTTTATACCGAACAACCACATCTCAAAACGTCTTTTGTACTGAAACAGACATATCAGTGTATCAGTGTAAGCACACACAGTAGGCTCAGTACCAACTTACTGTACAAAATACATGCAAGGAGACTCCAATTGTGCACTTGCTGACAGAGCTCCACAATGAGTTAGATGAGGGGAAACCCACTGCGGCTTGATAACATCGGCTTGCAGAAAAGCCTCATTGTCGGGCCCAACAGAAAAGCCGCAGTGATTCGTAGTAGCAGCCACACACGGCCCACTCCACCCCTGCCTCCGCCGCGCTCAACCGACGACTTTATCTCATTCTGAGTGCGGAAGCTGATTAAACATTTTCACCTGCGGCTCAACCCTCTTTCCCTCCGAAAAAAAAAAGAAAAAAAAAAGAAAGAAAAGTTTCATCTCAGCAGACAAGAGGGTAATTGAAGTTTCACCTTAGTTTCTTACACGCTAGAGATTCACAGAATATTATACTGGAGACGGAAGGTCATTGTTCCTGGCAGCTTGCATTTTCTCGCTTCTTTTGGACTTTTGGATTGACGTTGAAGATGATGAAGTGTTGTTTTGTTCATTCTCTGTAAAGAGATGTCTTATGAAAGTGCAAAAGCGTTCTCTTGAGGCGAACCAGTGGGGTCTTTCACACGTTTTAGGGGGGCAAGTATTTGCCAAAATGGTGTAATGCACATTTGATTCTGAGACCCTCTTGCTGAAAAACCATATTCTCACTGAGGAGCTTCCTAGCGACGAGTAGATATGTAGTTACTGTCGGGCAGTTTTAAGATCAGTCAGTAAATTACCGTCATTTCCGGACTACTGAGCGCACCTGAATATAAGCTGCACCCACTAATTAAAGGAAAAAAAATGGCTCATATAAAGGCTGCACTTGTCTGTAAGCTGCAGGTGTCCACGTTGTAACACGAGATATTTACACAGAATAATGTTACACAGAAAGATTTTTTTAACTTTTATTTAAATACGTACCGGTAACATACACAAATATGTAAATGCTTTTTTCCGAACAGTGCCTGTTACACGGCTGGTTAAAAAAATAAAAAATACAGCAGCCTACCAGGAAAAGTCATTGATCGACATCTTCATCTTCCTCCTGCACTAAAACCACTAAAGTCGTCTTCTTCAGTGTTGGAGCCTCAGAATGACTTCATCACACACTTCCTCAGTCTCTCTTTCATTGTCGCTCTCAGTGTCACTTTCGTCTCGAGGCAAATTCGTAAAAATCCATAAATAAGCTGCATCACTGTTTAAGTCGCAGCGTTCAAAGCGTGTGAAAAAAAGTAGCTTAAAGTCTGGAAATTACGGTAACTGTATAAACTTGAGCTCATATTGGTGAGCCTGTTTAGCCTCGACAAGAAGCGGTAACATGTTTTCCCGACACCTGGATATTGTCATTGTGAGAACACACGATAATGATGTTGCTACGCTTTAACCTTGCTGTTAAACGGGTAAATTAATTTCAGGACTTTACAATAACAGTCTCGTCAAATAGCACACGCAGCAGGGTTTTCGTTGATTTTATTAACCAACCCTGATTAAAATGTATAATTGTCTCTAGCACACTCTGATGCAGAGGACGGTGGTCATGCTTTTGTAATGCTTTTTGGATGTGTTGTGAATGCTAATTGAACTGGAAATGCTGCTGCTGGTGTGAATGTTGATGCGCATGGCGACAAAAATACCCCCACAAAAGCTGAACTAATCCTAAGCTTCTTCATTTATCTGCCAGCATAGGCCGAGGTGACACAATGCCTTCTGCAGCAGGGCGACAAAGGCAGGATGACCTGTTCTGTTCGAGAGGTTACTCCATCCAGAATGTGACTCCGTCCACTGTACCTAAAAGCCCTGAAAAAGGAAAACCTCAATAGGATTCTTATTATGAGTAATGGCATCCAACATGAACATGCTGTTCTCTGTAGGAACAGTTTTTTATGATTTCACGTGTGTGTTTTGTGCCTTTCTCGGAGGTTTAAAGTCAGCACACAGAGCACAGACATGGGTTGTAGAAATGTGATGCCGTATATTTCTGTGTGCCACCACCTCACCTCTAAGCGACCTCTTTCTCTCAGAAAACAACATTTAAATCACAGCATGATGACACTTATGAGGCTTTTTTGCTCATGTTGCCAGCACTGTCACCGTGAATCCTCACACAAACAGTCCTGGTGATGCAGATTATCTGAAACCGAGCTGAGGGCGTTTAATTAATAGTTCTGAAACCACATTTTTAGGGGCTTTGAAGTTGTGAGTCTTAAGATCTTCATGAAGTTAAGTTTGCATTTTTTATTTTATTTATGGTTTCAACCATTCACGATGCTTGTAATCAGTAATTACTTCTTTATACTGTAGTTTTCAATGTTAGTTCAGGAGAAATGTTCATGCTGACACATGCACGAGGGATTCACAGGAAACAATGCATGCATGTAATTCAGCATGCTTTTAAAATGTTTTTATCTCACTGGTATCTGTTTACTAATGATGCTTCTCAAGCTGCAGCAGAGGTCTGTTAAATTAATAAAATCCAAACATTGTTATGCTGCAGTTTCACATAAAAAGTGCTCATCTGCTGAAACACATGTTAGGTTTTATCGCAAAGCAGCTGTTTTTGACAGCCAATTAGCTTTAAATATTGCCGTGAGCAACAGGAAAAGAGGGACTTAACCTCACTAGCTCTGTTGATTGGATTGTATACAGATGAATGAGGTGCTTCTCTGTTGTGTTTCTGACAACGGAGCTGCTCAAGAAGCGCTGTAGTCTCAAGTTGCCACCAGTAACCACAGGTGTCATCATGTCAAGTAGGACTTTGGAGACCCTAATTTACCAAAATAAAAAAAAAGCAACCATGACTTTCTCAGACAGAGTTTAATCACTTATCAAGAAGACAGAAACATGCCAAGATTTACCCATAAAATGATGCTGAAGGCTCAGGAAGTAGTAAGTTGTTACTGAATATAAAAAAAACAGAACAGCAACATTTTCTACATATATCGAAACATCCTCAAAAAACTACCCCAGTGCTGGTGCAGTTTTAAAGGTGTGATGGTGAGGCAAAGGGTCAGAGCATCATTTTTTGGAAGTTTTGCAGTATTTTTATGTGTGAAAGCATTTTTATGTAAATACACAAATGCTACTTTTTCTTAATGAGTTCAGTGAAATGCTGATAAACTCCTCTGGCGACCTCACCTCTGCTCCCATTTCTGTCAATGTCAACCCCCTCCTCTGGCACATCTGCTCCAGGACCTCTGATCTCACGCTGTAATATTCTCTGCTGAAGAGCAGATGGCGTGTATACACTCGCAAACACACACGCGGATGTGGATGAACACACACTCACCTGATACACACACACACACACACAGTCCCTTGTTTGTTTTCTTTTTTAAAAGGGTAGAAGTCTGAGATGAAGCTGGAGGATGGTGAACTGGACAAACAGCGTTACAGGCTGAGATTAATCAGTACACAGTGTTAAGGTGCAGCTTACACAAGGAGATGAGGCCATTTTGAATGCCTTATTAGGTTTGATGTGTGAAGCGACGGCTATGTGTGCCCGTCCTGTTCCATTAGAAGTGAGGCTCAGGAGGCAGCAAGAAAAGTTCAAGGTCAATGGGAAATGCAGCGCTTGTGATATGAGAAACTGGGGAGATGAATGGATTTGTCAGTGTGGGTGTTGGATTTAGGTGATGACCAAGCAAGGGTGCATCATGCGAGACACACCGGTGTGTTTATCTTGTCCATCAGCTCACACATACTTACATACTAATGATGTAAGAAATAATGTTAAAAAAAACAAAACAAAAAAAAAAAAACGAAAGGAACAATTTCCAAGAATTAACTCGATCTTTAAAGAAGTGAATGTTATAGAGGAAAGTTTGAAAATGTGTGAGCAATTTTGTGGTACAAAAAATGTCTCGACAGCACTGACACAGAGGTTAGTTTGTCTGGTTCCAACTTGTCACATTTAGCACATTTTAAAAAATCACAAGTGATCATAGGTCAAATGCAGCTTGAATATTTTTTCTGAAATTGCTCAATTTTGATCCAAGTTAAGTAAAGAAACAGCTTCACAGAGTTTTGAATATTTGAAGGATGTTCAAATTGTAAATGTGTCTCAAAAGGCTTTATAATCTGCACAGCATACAACATGAAGCATGAAAAGCCAAAACTGTGCTGATGTTTGCATTGATCATGGCACAGAAGGGACTGTTACGTTATCACATCTAACTCTCATAGGCTATCCTCCCACTGTGCTGCTATGTATATAAATAAATCAATTTCAGAATGATCAACATCACATGGCTGTAAATGCCTTTTAAAGACAAAAAAATGTATACGGAAACAAGCTTCAAAATAAGACTCGGGATTCAAAGTGCTGCAGCTGGCGTTCAGTCTTAAACAAAAGAGATATAGTGGACGCACTTAGGCAGCGAAAGGAGGATCCTCAGCAGCCGAGGAGGTAAGTGACTGAATGGGGCTGCTGGTGGCGGTGCATGCAGATGGAGAGTAGGTGGAGAGTGATTTATTGTGAAGGGACAAGAGTGGGACGGACGGCGAGGTGGGGGCTGTGGCAGAAAGTGCAGACGTACAACTTTGCTGCCGCAGGAGCAGGTGTGCAGCCTTACTAAAGCAATGCATTAATGTTGAATGGAGAAACAGGTGATGAAATATACATCACAGCATGATTGCTTTCCATTCAGCGTGTGTGTGTGCATGCATGTGTGTGTGTGTGTGTGTGTGTGTGTGTGCACGCATACTTGTATTACTCCTGTTGTGGGGACATAAATCCGTTTACTCAGTCACATTATGGGGATTAAAAGCAAGTCCTTATAATATAACTCATTCAATTTCTGGGTGTAGACTTGGTTTAAGGTCAAGGTCAGGTC
The DNA here is from genome assembly GCF_000690725.1 of Stegastes partitus. Classification (NCBI taxonomy): domain Eukaryota; kingdom Metazoa; phylum Chordata; class Actinopteri; family Pomacentridae; genus Stegastes; species Stegastes partitus. The sequence goes on from NW_007578254.1 coordinate 220,007, forward strand.
AGGTCAGGTTAAGGTGTCACTGACAGTGTTTGGATATGTCAGAGTGGATGTGTCCTTAGAGGCAAGTACGCTCGACAAAGCAGTCTGATTACTCAAGGACACCTTGCAACTGTGCTTGTGTGGCTGTTACCAGGTTCTGGTTAGTGTTGCTGGTTTCTGTGCAAACTATTGTAATAAAAAAACAATAAAAAATTATCTTGTCATACATGAACTACTTAAACTTTAATGTCCGACAGAAAAGCTAATTCATTTGTTGTGAATTTGAAATTTACCACCCTATCTTCCACAACGTTTGCTAATCTTCCGGTGCCCATGTGCATTCCCTAATGCGTGGATGTGGTTTAGTGGGAGCTGCGATGTGCTCAGAATAATCAGAATGATGGCTCTATCAGAGCTTTGGCAGGGAGATAGTCTTCGGTTCTAAATTTCCTTTTTTTTTTTAACGGCAGATAGTAAAAACAAATCTCTTACCTACTCTTGATGAGCTGTGTCCTGACTGAGCATTTATATGCACTCACATTAAATTTTCTCATTTTATATTCATTGCCGTGTCATCACTTCTTTGAAGACGAGATAAGTTATCAAACCTATTACCAGGATTTAATTTTGCCAAATGGATGAATCTTGACAAATACAACACGACTGGCCTCAGTATTAGATGATTCTGATGTTTTATTATTTTTCTTAATGTCTAAATGCCAATGTGTCTGAGAATGGCAACTCTGCATGGGTAGAAAACTCTGGGAAGAGTACAGGTTATCAAAAAGCATACATTTATAATCTACATGCTTCTCCATCACCTCAAGCTCTTACTTACCACTTTATTCGGCACTCCTTGAAAAACTTGGAAAATGAAAATTTCAGCCATAGAGTGTTATTGAAAGATATTTCAAGATATTTTTACTTTTGTATGGAGCCCGTCTGGTGACATCGATAAGAAATAAAAATAACTCGTTCCCATGCATTAGTAAATCGTGGCCACGAGTTATTAATGTGTGGGAACGACGTAGTTAAATTGTGGCCTCACATTACTAATATGAAGAAACAAGAAATGTTGTGGAGCAAATTTGACAGTGCGCTCATACCAGCTGTCGATTAAGGATAACGGGCGGACTTGCATGAAACATGGAGCATTTTGATTTGATTTCAGTTTATTTTAACCTTGGAATGAACTACATTGATGTCCTGCGATGAAACACTGTGTGATAATTATGTCGTTCCCACGCATTAATAACTCGTGGCCACGATTTACTAATGCGTGGGAACGAGTTATTTTTATTTCTTATCGATGTCACCAGACGGGCTCCGTACTTCTGTGACTTTAAACAAAAATAAAAATAAAAAAATGTTGCAAATCAAGATGAATAAAGTTACCCTATATGGTCTACTGTTAGAAAAAAAGTGAATTATCATAAATAAAAGAAAAAGTAACAAACTGAAAACAAAAACATTTATTTAGAAACATTTTAGTTTCAGGTAATGATACTTACACAACCAGTAACAAAGTATTTATAAAGTGTTTGGCAAGTTCATTTAGTCACATTGTTCTTGGGGTGGTGGTTTTAGTGGCACTGATCTAAAAACATAAATCAAAGTGGAGTTCAATGCAGAGCAGTAACAAAGCGTTTGTAAAGTGCCTGAAACATTTGTTTAGTGGCACAAGGTAGTGATATTGGCACTAATATAAAAACTAAATCAAAGTGCAGATGGTTCTTCAACCTCAAGGAGAGACACAGGGTGGACGCATTGAACGTCCAAGGAAGTTACCAAATACGGTCACTTGCCCCATAAAGGGTAACTTTCCACCTTGCTACGTATCGGCTGAACAGCTTTCTGTACTGGCACTAATCTTTAGCATTGGAAATAAATATGTGTGAGTTTGTCCAATATGGATGCAACTGCCAAAGATATAATCATCACAACATGGATAAAGTATAACTAAATGTTGTGTTTTCTAAAGGCACAGTTAGGGAGTTGAATAACTGAATGTATTCATGATACTTGAGACATGAAATCCCAAAAATATTTAATATGTAAAAGTACTGTCACCAGATAAATATGATGAGTAAACACGGCCTAATACCTCTATAATTTAATGTATGTATGAAACACAAGTTCCCATTGTTGTGTATAAGTATTAACAACATATAAGAAACACCCAAAGAATCTTAGCTTGCAGACAAATTCAAAATGTGCAAACTTCATTCCTGAAGATGAGCAGTGCTCTGGCCCAATACACCACAGCTCCAACTGGCATGCTACGGATAGAACCCCTTTACAGTTACTCTTGTCCAAAAAAGATTGATGCTCTGTGACAGGTAGAATACACGAGGCAAAGGAATCCCAGACAGCTGCAAGCATCTGTAAGCACGCTTTGATGATTTAAAGTAAATCTGAGCTAACAGCACAGTAACATCTAATAGCAGAGACATCTGGCTTCCCATCTCTCTCTCTCTGTGACTCGCTGATGCTTCCTGGGTTGTTCGCTTTAACCTGTACGTGTCTGCCTCTCATTGCCAACAGCGCATTTTTGCTCACAATCTCATCTGTAGTCTTTTACATTATCTCATCTCAAAACCGTACATCACAGTACCTTTTAGTTTAATGTGAAAAGTATCTACTCTTTTTTTTTACTTTGTTCTATTCAGCTGCGCCTAAACTGCACCGTAGTATTAGATGGGACTGAAGTTTTCCTTCCAAAGTCTGTAACTTTTAACTATCTCCACTTTCACCTACACTATCGTCCAGGAAGTGCACAGTGTACTGATGTAATGCTTGACCGTAAAGTCCTGACAGTCTCGGGTAACCCTGTCTTTCCTTTTCATCACCTTTTCTTTTTTCTCTCCACTTGTTATATTTTTTTTTTCTCATTTATCCTGTTTTCCCAGCACTTCCTTCTTTTTTTCTTCCAAGAGTTTAGGCGCCTGGATGAACCCAAAACCCCAGGCAGGCAAAGCAGCTCGACCGTGGAGCTGCTCGACGGAGGAAAGAAACTGCAAAGCTGCACTAATAACGTCCCCCTGAATATTTTAGACACAATTTATTTTTAATCCGCCGGCTGGAAATCAGAGTGATTCAGTTCCATATTGTGGCCCCTGGGGGTGTTTCGTTGCTCATACTTTTTTAATGACCACACTTCTGTCCATCCAGAGGGGAGGGAGGGAGCTGGGACTGGGTATACTGGCCGATAACTCTGAAGGGAAAGGACACGAGAAGTCAACCGGGAGTTTATCCCAAAATGCGATTTAGCCATCTATCGGGAAGATGGAAAACACAAATCAAACGCGTCACCTGTAACTCTATATTAAAAATCATTTAAATTAAAAAAAATTCTCACTACAACATTGGTGACATTTGTCGTAATAGCACTGTAGGTAGCAAATTAAAATAAAGGTAGCATTAGAATAGCAACATATGTCATGTGATACAGCGTGCCAGTTTGTGCTTATTGACATATACGACTGTGTTTATTGTCTGAAGCTGTGCATACTGTACAGAAGTTCTTACAGATCACATCAGATTAAATCACACAACATGCAGGAGTATCTTGATGGCCTCGAGGTTTTACGTAGATCCCATGTAATGACATCACCCTGGGTTTAAGTCCAGCCCGGAATATGTTGCGTCGTCTCGCTCATAATAATATCACAAATACACACATGAAGTCAAACGGGGTCTTATGTAAGTCGGGTTTTTGCTGAAGGAGCACATTGTGTCGTCTTTGTTGCTCTGAGTGCGTCATTCATCGTCGAACTTCACAAAGCGCTCGCGTTGTATTTGTTAAAATTTAATAGGGTTAACATAAGTGCTTTTCCGCGCCTGTGCGTGGCTGTGTTCGCTGCTATACCTGGTTCACGCCTCATTAAGGACTGATTTTGATTGGCGTCTGAAGTCATACTTTCCTAACACGTTTCATTATATTTCCTGTGTCAAGCAAGCTCAGAGTTTCATAAGGGCCATTATCAAAGATTGTATTTCTAAATTAGGGCCATCGGGATTTGCTTTCCCCGCTAAAGTAGTTCTGACGCTTTCTCGGGGGAAATGAAGAAATAGGAAATAAGCAGATCAACAGACGAGATCACTGAAGTACTGCTTGAGGATGGAATGAAGTCTTCCACTCTGCCACTGTGGCCATCTTGATATATATTCATATCCTAACAGGACACTGCATACAATGGCACTTAAAGACATCTACAGTAGGTGTAAGTAAGATCAGCCAGCACACTTTGTGGCTGAAATTTCAAACTAAAAATGTATCCATAACTGACCCTTAATCATTACGTCTGTAGTCACTGAGGTCACTGATAATACCAATTTTCTTACTGTAAAATAAATCTGTGACATAAGTCGAGAGGCATTCCTTTGAGACTACATGAACAGACATATCAAGGGCGTCTGGGTTGTTGCCCCTCAGGAATATGTGTCACATGACGCTCTTTGAATGCAATTATTCGAATTGACCCTGAAGTCAGAGAGGGCTTTCTGTGCTAGCATCGATGTCATACTTATTGCAGTGCACATTTTAATTAAGTAAGTTATTCACTCTTAAATGTGTGCAATTTGTGCTTCACAGCCTCATAATTGTGCAGATCTTAGAGTCAGGAAGAGAAAGACGGACAAAACTAAAGGATGAAAATGAAGAGGTTGCCGGAAATAATTATGTTTTTGATTCTCAATTCAAAAACTGCCCTTTAATTCACAAACAAGCTCAGGTGCACTGTGGTATTGTTAGCCAAACAACAACAACTAAATACAAAAAATGTGCCGAGAAGAAGTATTCATCCATCCTGGAAGTTTTCCACTTTTCTATGAAAAAATGAATGGTGAAAAATTACAAAAAAAAAAGAACTATTAAAGGAGGAAAGGCTATTTAAGGTCAAAGTGAAAACTGATTTCTACAAAATAACACTCATTAATTAAAAATATAAAACACAAAATGAGTGAGTGCACAGTGACTCACCTAATTCAGCACAGCTGCAGCCCACTGGTGCTAGAATTCACACAGTGAGTAAAATGGAGATCATCTGAGTGCAGTGGATGTGTCTCGAGGGATTGTAGTGGAAAGACACCTGTTTCTGGAAGGTGCAGTCACTGGTGACTGGTGGCTATAACTGCAGCAGGAAGACAAAAGAACACTCCGAGCAACTCAGTGAAACAGCACATGGCAGGGGATGGGTGCAAGAAAATGTCCAAGTCACTGCATATTCTTTGGAGGACAGTTAAATCCATCATTATGGAATGGAGAGAATATGGCACATGTGTAAATCTGCCTATGTGAGGCTGTCCTCAAAAACTGAGTGATCACGCAAAAAGCGATGAGTGAGGGAGGCCACCAAGACACCTATGACACCTCTGAAAAGAGTTTTAATCCTTTGTCAGGCAAGGAACCATATATGGTAACTTCTGCAGGCTTTAAAAATGGCAGGGAACAGAATCACGTGACCTCATTCAGCCAATCAGTGAAGTCACGATGGCCTCTGACCAATCACAAGTCAGCCAGAGTGACATTTTCACACAAGTATCGTAAGTTGCGTAGGTCTGACTGGTGATTTGGAAATAAATGTTCCGTCATCTTTATATATGTATTTTTATACAATAATTTATCCAAACATTACTGTTAAAAAAACAAAACAAAACAAAAAAAACCCATCTCATGTTAAATCTCACATAGAGTTTGTCAGAATGCATGTGAGAGATTCTGAAGTCAACTGGAGGAAGATTTTTTTTTGATTTGGTAAGACCAGAGTTGAACTTTTGATCTAATCACTATGTTTGGTTGACATCAAAGAACTGCACATTATCGCAAACACACCATGCTCACTGTGAAGCATGGAGGTGGCGGCTTCATTAAGTAGTGGTGCTCTTCAGCACCAGGCTTGTAGCAGCAAAGTAAAACCATCTCCTGCAGTCTGCAAGAGAACTGCAACTTGGGAGAAGATTTGCTTTGAAGCGAGACAATGAGCCGAAGTAACTAGGTTAGGTTTAGAAAAAGATCATGTTCTGGATTTAAAAAAAACACACTTTTACATGAGGTAATGAGACACTTACCTGTAAAGAGCTGCAGTGATAACACCAGCAGAGGACATTTGGTTGGGGACTCATGGTGCCTATTTCTGACGCTCATAGATTTTTATAGGTCTGTTAGCTACCCTGTGCATTCAAAAATTACACTAACGGGTACCCAGTGTGCTAAAATGTGACACCAGGGGGTCCTGACAATGCAGCTGTATGTGACGCGTTGAGTGTGAAACCTGGCTCGTATAAGAAATTTATCATCATCTTACCTCCTTTTTTAATGTGTGAGCCACTAACTGGTCCAAAGAACTGCAGCTATGCAGTGATCAGGATTACCAGCTGTCCAGTATCCTCAGGGGGGCTCACAAACCTTCACTTTACCCTGTTTCTGGAAGCTGCTGCTCACAGTGCTCATGTAGGAGATGTAAGTGAAATGTTTAGGAGGCATTGCTGTCCAGAGTCACCCACATTCAGACGTCACCAATGATCAAACACCGTAAGCCGAGGAACCAAGACGTTGGCAGTTGTAAGAAATGGAGCTTTACTCATATTTCATTCCTACACTGGGGTGTGACGGGTAGTGATTGTTTGTTATTGAGGAAGGGGTTGGCTGTTGTTGATTGCAGTCCTTTTACGTTTGTTTATTTTCATCAGTCCTGAGTGTAGGAGAGGATGAATTTGTAATCAGTGTTTTTTTGTTTGTTTGTTTGTTTGTTTAGTTTATACACCAAGCTCCCATCATACTGGAAAAGGGAAAGAACTAGATGACATTTCATTGCTAGAGATCAAGGTTTCTGTATAATTTATTGAAACCACCATAACAGAAAAGCATATTTTAGCTTTTTGTTTTCAGACTTTTAAAGGTTTGTTTGTCCTTACAGGCAGGATTGTTTTTTTGTTTTTTTTTTCCTCTATTGTCTGTTTTTTTTGGCAGTAATTCATAATATTTCAATTCATTCAGTTAGGTGTTCCAGTACACAGTAGTTAGGAGGAGAGCTGCTCTGTAAGGCTGACTGTAATACTCATTCATGCATATAAAATTGAAGTTACTGTCAAATATCACTACAGAAAATGTGTGTTTATGTGGGATACAATTAGAGGCTTTGTAATTAATCACGGTTAATAAGCTAAGTTTTTCAATTTAAATAAATTTTGGTTGATGAATGGACATGTATGAGAACTGAAACAACAAAAACGTTTATTTTTCATCCCTATTTATCTGTGCATTTTTCATCTGTCTACTACAGTCACAGATTAGTGCAAACTCAAAGTACAATTATGGCAATTATATTCAACATGTTAAGAGTTTTGGAACTCTTTGTTGCACAATTTACAGACAACCATGCCCTTTTCCAAGCGGCCTCATGCTACGTGTCCACGGGATCCGTCAATTTCTCACTTCCTGTTCAGTCTAAAATGACCTGCGTCATGTTCTGGAGAGCTGCGAGGACTTTCGAGCGATGAGGTGTAGCGTCTGCCTGCAGCTCATTTGCATAGAGTTGACTTCAACTTTATGCAAATTTGGCAAATTTTGGTAAAATGGCCCCTGTAGACACGTAGCAGTGGACCTTGATAAGAAGAAAAAAAAAAAACAACTTTCCACTAGTGATGCATGATATATCAGTGACAACATCGGTCCGATGAACAAATTTAGCCGATGTGAAAAACCGATGATTGTCTAACATTAGCACCTTCTTCTCTACATTTAATATTGCTGCTATTTCACAGATGTTCTTACTTAAATGGTCCTGGACTTGAATGTTAAATTGTTAAAATATGTTTTACTTTTGTTACGTAATAAAGAAGACGATGTGGTCTAATTTGGTTTTTGCTTCTTTTGAATAGTTTTCATGTTCTCACAGTACTTACTTACACTCATTTTTCAGTGTGAGCAAAAATTGAATATCGACATCGGTAATATTGGTTATCGGCGATATGAAAAATCTTAATATCGAATATCGACAGGAAATGTTAATATCATGCATCACTACTTTCCACCCAACAAGCCAAAAAATGCAGCCTCGTCTTTCATCACTGTTCACTTAATCCTTTGACCACTTTTGATAAATAGAAACCTTGTCATGCTTGGAACACCCCATAAAACCTGGTGTTTTAGACATGTTTGAACCAAGTCGTCTCACCATCACAGCTTGGCCTTTGTCAGAGTTCAATCCTTATGCATTCCCATTATGTTTTCTTCAGCTTAGTCCGCTGACAGAACTAAGTTGGCCCTACTATATCGCACTCCTTGACAGGTGCCATCGCAGCAATATAATCGACATGATTCACTCAACCTGTCAGAGATTTTAACATTCTGACTGATCTGTGTATATTTATTGTGACTGTGGACTAATCAGAGCAATAAATTCTGGTTGTAAAAATGTTAACAAAACAAAAAGATTGTGCTTTTGTCGGCTGTTTTAATCATAAATAAATGGCTGTTATTTATTAATCCGAGCAACAAATGTACTCCACTTGAGTAAATTAGCTTTATCCTTCATGGGTTCTGAACCACATTATTCAAGTCTAATCAGAGTGCATTGTTCCTGTCACTGTGACCAAATATGTGCTTTTAACAACTTTATATGTGAAAAAATTTCTCGACAACTCTTGAATGTACCTCAGTGCACAGATTACAAAAGAGTTCACATTTTATATCCCAGTGTTGTGGAAAGCGTATTTTCAGCAACAGACTGATTCTGTTCTCTTTGACTAAATTATTAATGCACAACTACAATCGGTATTTTTAGTCTGAACCATAGTTTACAATATTAATACCATTAACCATACCTGCCCATCATCTCCAAAACAAAGCGCCTTTAATTGAACACAGGAACACTGCAGCATTAAGGAAATTTGCCAACATAGCGACAATGACTCCCACTGTGCTGGAAAGATGACAAAAGCTGTTAAGGTTCAGAGCTTGAGTCTTATAATGCATAAAGAAGGAAGAAGGTGCAGAAAGTCTAATACGATGGCCATGTTTTTTTTATTTCATGTCTGTGAAATGGTCCAGAATGTAGTGCAAGTGTGCTGCAACTTTTTTTCTTTTTCTTCAAATTAATTTCTCCTTTGATATCACCGACAGAGATAAACAACCATAGGGGAGGGGATTACAGCTGATATTTAATTATTGATATAATTATATTTCTCTAGTGGCATAATTTATTTCTTTTTTAGATAAATCTTTGATACTGTAACATCAATAATTTTCTCATTACTAAACAGTATTTTAAAACTGTCAAATAAAATGAATTAACAGTTTTGTTAATCCCTTGTGATTCTCTGTTTCTTCAGGAAAAAAAGAAAGAAAAAACATGTCTTAGACTTCAATTTCAGTAATTAATAATACATTCGAGTGATTCCCATTTTGAAATTTGAGGAAGGCATGTCCTAGACTCCAAGTCACTGATGTTTCTGTTTCTGAACCACACTGACTGTTTCAGATGGAACACAATGCAAAGGACTTTCTTTTTCTAAACTGCTGTGGGCAGTATTTGTTCATTCAGCTGTTTAATGATAAAGGTAATTGCAAAGTCGACCAGGGATCTTTGGCAGAGGGGAGAAGAACACAAAAAATTCAATAATGTGAAAGATACTTAGTGGATTTGAAGTTTGTTGATGAGTGATGGGTCAAAAGTTCAATTTTTACTCTGTTGCTTTTATGTTTGTTGCTGTGCATCACTGTTAAAAGGTTAGATGCCCAGCACTTGTTAGATGTTGGTGGGTAGTTGGCAGATGTAAGCAAGTTTATTCTCACCACATTGGTAAGCTGGTGGTAGCACAGTGGTGGAGTTGTGTGCAGGCAGTGGGTTAGCTGATGGTCAGACTGATAACCCTTAAAAACTGTTTTTGTTTTTAGTGCACAGATATCTGTTCAAAAAGAAAACCTCTAGCATTCTTTTTATTATTCAAAATCACAAAATAAGAGTTGTGATGCTGACATTGTTGATGGAGGTAAGTTGCTGCCTCATGTCAAAGAATTCAACTGTGTTAGGATCCCTTTGACGAGTGACAGGAAAATGATGCAAAATGGATTGGTGCAGCATCAGCAGTAATGTGAGCATTTTACCAGTCCATCGTGGACAAGAAGCTCTTGAATTACCAGTCCGCCTGTGTTCCAACCTTCATCTGCAGTGAGCTCTGGGTAGTGACAGAAAGAATGGGATTGCGGATACAAGTGGCGGAAATGCCTTTCCTCCATATGGTGGCTGGGCTCAGCCTGAGAGAGGCTGAGGAGCCAAGACATTCGGCGGGAGCTCGGTGTAGAGTCGCTGCTCCTTCGCATTAGAAGCAGCCAGCTCAGGTGGGAGAGGCATCTGATTAGGATGCCTCGTTGTCACCTTCCTATGCTGGTTTTCTAGGCCCATCCAACTGGGAGGACACCTTGAGATCCCCCAGGAGCAGCTAGAGAGCATCACTGGGGAAGGGGACACCTGGAATGTGCTGCTTAGCCTGCTGCCACCGTGACCCGACCCCGAATAAGAAAATGGATGGATTTTGTTGTTCTGAAATCTAAGGAACTGACAAGAATTTAAAAGCAATGTTTTCACCTAAATAGGTAACTTAATGTATAGTCTATTGATAAAATTGAATATGAAGTATGATCAAACATTTTTGGAAACTGATCTCTTCCACTGTGGAAACTGATGTTTCTTCTCCAGTGATCATTATGAACATAAAGGTTGGCTTACTGTGGGCTTGTGAGTGACACAGAATGTTTTATTCTTGGCTCCAGTTTCTGGTTCAAGGAGAAATCCAAAATTGCAGCTGGTGAAAGACGCACCACTGGCTCTCTTGAAACTTATTGATCACACCCTATATTCTAAGTTGTCACACAATACTAAGACCATGTCATGGAAAAATGAACTGAGTGCAAAAATATAACCAGTCAGATGCGTCTACTCTGTTAGTCTGTGTTTTGTATTGGCACAACTTTTGAATGCTCAGCATAAAACACAAATACCAACTCATGACACCAAGCATTAAACTGGTAAAACGACCAAGTGATCTATTAGATCATTAAGCAGCCTTGTCTTCCAAAAACCATGGTCGCATACAAACTAAACTACATTCTCAGCATGTAAGGGAACCATGTTTCTCCCAGATTACATTTTTTTTTGTGATATATCATCAACACATTTCTTATCAACATATTTTTGCCAATTTGCTTCTCAACTGTCATACATTTGATGAGTGGGACTCATCATCCAGGTTACCCAGAAAAAGCAGGAGAAGCTCCAAACATGTGAAAGGCTTGCATTTTAACTCCAAACATTATATATATATAAACCTAGCCTGGTATTTTTGGTGCTAAAACCTAACCAAACAGCCAGTGGAAATACAGCTTAAGCTTGAAAATGATTAAATTTGTATCCTGGGTAAAAGCCCAGTGCTGGACTTGTCGCTGTACCTGGACAAAATGCCTTTCTTTAAAACATAATTGAAAATGGAGCAGGTCTGACTACTGCTACTGTCACAAAGTAAATGAAATAATGTACATAGTGTTCTTTTGGATTATATAATTGACAACACTGCTCAATATTTATTGTTGTGTAGGTTAATGGAGTCAGTTTTTTGTTCATTTGATCAGACAGATTGCTGATCAGTTGTTGGTAATGGTTTATTGTTCATGCTTTAGGTGATGCACAATAGAAATAATTTTACGGCCTCATGTTCTTGAGGAAGAGTATAAAGAGATGTGGATACAGACTGAAAGAGAAGAGAAGTCTATAGCCGAGGTAAGTAGAGGTGCTGGGCTGGATCCGGCATAAAGCAGGGGGTGGGGGTTGGCGTGGGTTTCCATTTAGAAACAGAAAACTGCTGAGGAGCACCTGTCGTCACAATCTGTCCACCTCCACAGTGCGACTCTGTAAGTCTGCACAGGCAGCGGCTGCTTCAGAGCTGTGGTTGTGGTATTCGCTTGAAATGCTTGATGTTGATTTGTATCTCTGCTTCTCTGTATCTCAGAAAAAAATCACATTTCTCTCACATAAACACAGCATCTCATTTTGTCTCTCTGAAGCATCAATACATCCTCGTCACCGCGGGGCTTTGTTTATGTCTGGTGATTCATTAATAATCAGCAGGATGACACTCGAACAAGCGGCATTTACACCAGTGAGCCACTTTCAAGGGCAGGGCTTAATACATATGACCGGGTCATCCATTCATATTCTTTCTATAACCTCCGTAATCATGTGCAAGATATGTTCCTGTGTCTTCGGCACTATCTTTGAAAAAGCGAGATGGATGAATTTTATCAGGAGCAATGAGCATAAACATAATATTGATGCTAGTGGCCCCCGGGTCTCCCGGTTAATAGGTTCTGACACCTGGCACGGGCTTGATAGATCAGGGGCCAAATAGACGACGGCTGCAGGCACGGAAAGTCTTATTACAGCCTGACAGAGGAGAGTAGCAGCTGAGATCCATCACCCTCCAGGGAACTATGTGCATGTGTGTGTTTGTAGATTTAGAGAGGTGGTGCATGAGGTGGGGGGATATCATTGGCAAATGGAAATCTAAAGAGGGCCAAGCTTCACACAATGTGAGACCGCTTTGCCTTCTGGTCTACCTTGAATATGCAGTGTAGGTGTTTATATGTCTGTCAGTATGCTTAAAAAAAATCAAACCTCCGGGAAGTACAGCTCAGAGGTATTTCGGTGTTATCTGTATGGATTGGAGATGTGCTGGGGATGGAGGTGTGGCAACTTAGCATGTGAAAAATGTGTTCATTTCTGATCAAACCTAAGTTGTATCTCACCTGGTCAGTCATTTCTTGTGTCACTTTTACACCTATAGTTCGATTCCTATGGTGCAAATGAAGGACACACTTCATAAAGAATTGCATTTTAGCTCTGATGTGGTTCCTCATCTCCATCCTTATCTGGATGCTGATGCCAAACAGTCATTTAAAAAAAAAAAAAAAAAAAGCATCTCATTTAAGTTCTGCCCACCCACGCATGAGGATGAAACATTCCAACAATAAGCGACAACTTTTGTTGAGGAAACGTCCTCCTTTGACTCCGGCGCCAACTCACCAGACGTGCACGCACAGTAAGCTGCCATTAACATCAAGTCTTCAGCGTGCAGAATAATAATGTCGCTATCAATAAATAATGCGATCTCAGCTTAGCACACAGCATGTGGAGCAAGCTGGGAGTGGAGATCTGTCAACATGGAGGATACAGCTGAAAGTCGTGTTGGGCAACAGGCGGCCTGGTTGTGTCCTGCAGCTCAAAGGTCACACGTCTTGTTTCTGCAGCAGCCAGCTTTTGGTAACCATGTTACCTACACCAGTCCATTTTATCATTATGTTTTGTTCACATTTTAAGTGTATCTCAGAGCTGACTTCTTCTGAAGCAGTGTAAAAGTTTAAAAGAGATATTTCCTAATATAAGCTGCTTATGAAAGGTTTCAGGTCTTTAGAAATTCATTGTTAGGACCTCGCTTCTTAAAACCATGTTGTGAAGGATAGTATTCTTGTGAACAGTTCGATGAAAGGGACGAAATAGCTTAATCTTTTTGTGGTGATATTTCAAATAAACAACCACTTACTTGATTAAGAGAGAATTATTTTGATACAAGACCAAATGAAACAAGTCAGATATTAAAGGCAAAAATCTGACTGCAAGAAAACAAACATTTAAACTATAATACCCAATAAAACCGAGTTGTTCTGGAGTTATTATATAAACCAAAATGACAGCTAATCATTGCTTATATTATATACTAATTAGAACTGGTTGAGTTATGGAATTAAATGTCCATTTATGAAGCCAAGGAGCCACAGGTGCTCTACTGGACTTTCAGCTGCTTTGCTACAGGAGTCTGTTCACATAGAGTTGCCTTTATGTTCACATGATGTCACCTTTGATTTTATAACGTTCTTTCTCATGAAAAGCCAATTAAAAAGAATTTCTTAGGCACAATGGTACTTCTGACTGCACGCTGATCAAGGTCTGTCACTACTTGAATGTCACAGTTTATCCTCGCTGCCTCTCTCTTTACTTGGCACTGGTCCTTCTTAACAATATCTAAGCTATTCCACTGATGTGTGCCAAGATTCTGATGTTGTTCATCAAAATTGCTAATAGCCGGTGGGTCACACCCTGCGTTTTTCGGTTTCCCGCCTACCCTTCTGTAGACAAAAACAAAGAGACAATGTAATCTTAACAGTATATTCCACTTGGCTTCCCAATCAGTCATGCTGCCAAGAACCTGGTGCCGCTGACAGACCTTCCAGAACACGACCAACATTGGAAATGTCATGGCCCTATAAACAAAGTTGTCAAAGACTTCCTCCAGAAGCATTGCCATCTCAACTGTGTGGATATAAAAGACTGGAAAATGGATTCTTTAGTTTGTATTGAGAAAAAAAATGCTTGGTAAAAACACCTACCTTGTACATGTTGACTGTTCCCGACGTGTCACCTTGACTTCAATGCACTTTGCAGCTCATGATGGAAAGTCTGTCAGTCGTTGAAGGCTCTGTTAATTCTGTCAAACAGCACATCAGAACTGCTTTCACTGTCAGACAATACACTTTTCAAGAAGATTTGCCGGCAAATGAGATTTCAATGGTTCTATTGCATTGCCTACCTCAGGCGTCTACGCTCTTCTGCACTTCTTATTCTGTTTCTTGTATGTAATAACACCAGGCTAATCTTGTAATGTCAGAGGTAGTAGCTTTTTAAGTTATTGCTTCTTATTATCGGGGGCTGTTTCTATCTGAGTTTCTTTGTCTTGGATTATACAAATACGTTTGCATTTACTTAGTCAGTCAACAATTCAAAATGTATGAATAAAACAAAAAGAAAGAACCACAAAACACATTTTTAAAAATGAGCAATTTGTGGCAGCTGCTAAAGTGAGAGAACGGTGGCAGGTCTTGGCTTCAGGTGCAGGCATGACAGTGGTCACTGGCAAAGAACTGGGAAATGGTGAAATAGTGAATGGAGCCACAGCCAAGAAACATGGCGCTATGCCATTTCCCTCAGTGTTGAGAATCAGCCTGCTGTCCTCATCCATCCCCACCCATCAGTATTACCCAGAAAGCATGTCCTTCTCACTTCCTGTGGTATCTGGGGGAGATAGCATGTGTATCCGAATGCATTACACCCTTCTTCCAAAACTCCATGCTGACAGGTGAGAAGAAGTGTTTCCCCAGGCCAGCAATAGGAGTTGGCAGTCACAAGCACGATAATACAGTGCCTGGGCATGACTAAATTAGGGGAAAGAGGCATAACTATAAAACAGGAAAACTTTTTTTGTACAGCTAATGAGTCAGGACACCATGCTAAGTTGTTTAAAGCCTTAAATTTTAATCTAAATACAGGAACGGTAGAAAGAAATGTTTGTTCTTACAGCAGCCACAGATGGTACAAATACGATCAACCTGATGTATGTACAAAGCTAAGAGCAAGCATCAGTAAATATTCTCAGGTGAACGTCTTATCAAGATGTCATTCAAAGGCAACCTCAGCCGAGTAGGAAATGTCATTTTTATGATACCTTCGAGGTCCTGTTATTATTGTTCAATCTAAACAGTGACATTTCAGACACATTTTTCATACGCCTTCTGAAGGTTTCTCGTGATTTCAAAGTGTTGTGGATGACACATTGTAAATGTGCCAGAACCAAATGTCCAGATGTTGAACTGATCTACTGGAAATGACATCCACAATTATCCAAAACATGTCATATCTAGACATCCAAGTCCCATATGGACAAGATGAATTTCCCATTCTAAAGATGTAGATTTTTTTTTAAGGATATGGACAAACAGACACACAGCTCCTGATACCGGTTAATAGTTTAATTTAGGAGATATAATGCAATGAATGAACATGCACAGAATGTGAAAAAACTGAAATGTGCTCAGAACTGGACGGAAGAAAATGATGTTTTTTCTGTTTTTCTGCAGCAGACTGAACACTGTGACTAGTGAGACATGTAAAATCATTTAAACTTTATTATACTTTCACATTAGCACTTCATTATGCCTAATGCAGAAAGCACTGATGTCGCCTTGAGTTCTAGCGGCTGCAGTAGGAGACGTTAATCCAGTGGGGAAATTCCAGGTGTGAACCACCAGTAAGTTGCTGGAGGGACCGTCCCATGAGGGCAGTTTTTCATCTTATGACAAGCAACTTGTACGTTTTTATTCTTCAGGGATTTGAGAGCCCATTCCCAGTCTTTTAATTTATGTTGTTTGTCCTTTATCTTCTTTTATATCCAGCTGCATCCTTAGGTGGAGGCCAGAGGGTAGATCTGTGTCCACCAACTAGATTTTTGTTGTTGTTCTCGTCATTTTGACATTCATTAACTTTAATGCCGTTACATAACCTCAAAATAATTATGAAATCATTTCATCAGATCGTGGTTTCATACGCTCTCCTACATCAAATATTCCATTCAGAGCCTCTTTTGTGAAACCAGATGAATTAAAATCCAACCTTAATAATCCATTCTTTGCTGGTATGTCGAGGCCAACAGGACCTTTCTCAGAGTTGTCTTCTAAAGATTTTCTTTCTATTCCCTGAAATGCTTTTACTTATGCCACTTGCCAAATAAGGGATGATTTGAGACGAGTTGTTTGTCCTGCAATGGAACAATCATAGAATCCATTACAATTACAAAACACCCAAACATTGAGATCATCAGCTTGCTGTCACATAAAGCCCAATGAAAAATGTGGATTCTGATTGGTTGGAAGGTTAAATTCTAACAGCTGGACAGTTTAACTCTCAGATGCATATGTTTTTTATAAACACTGTGACAGATTACAGTTTGCCAGCGTATAAGATTGAGCCACATGGCAAAATCTAATTGTTTGTAACCTTTTTAAATCCATCTATTAGTTATCAGTATGCTCTTACTGTTACTGTATACCCACTAGACAGACTCTTGTAATTTCAGAAGTTATTGTAAATATATAGACATTAGAAAACGGTGCTTTTTGAAACAACCCCCTGCAATCTCTTCCTATCTGATCATTCAGGTTCAGGTTTGGTCACATTTCATCTCCAGCCTTGTCTCTGTTCCACTGCAGCTGCCTCTTGTATTGAGCCAACTAGCTTAACTGTGATTGATGTTCTTTGGTTCCCTATTTAATACCTTTGTGCTCTTAGGTGATTTGGACTTCCAGGTTCACATATATGATACAAGTGCAAGTGATGGTATATTTCCATCAGTTTAACACAGCTCTTGTCTGAATTGTGTTAAGCCACTTCATTAGAGAACCCCCCAACTCATGGTGTGTTCTCTTAAAATACTTCAGGGTTGCATCCAGGCTTTCTTCCTGAATGAATTAGATTCTCCTGAAGGAAAATCAATTGGTCTCCCTCTGAGGAGGTGTTTTGAGGGTGAAAACAGAGATGGAATCCCAGCGAATACACTGTATGACTGGTCATCCATCCATGGAAACAGTGTCAAACCTGCTTCATCTCTCCTGCTGAGCGTTGGCCCCCTGCTCGATGTTGGCTCCTATAGTTGAACCAGCCCGTATGTCAAGGACTCTCCTGAGACCTCCACCTTGGCTCATTGAAAAACACAGATCAATAATTTAACAAAAAAAAAAGAAAAAAAGAAGAAGAATAGCTGTGATATGCAATGTATGAGCTGCATTTCATTGCATTCATATTTGGACTTAAAGAAAACAACCTGGTGGTGGATATAAGCTGAGAGGTTTCTTATTGAACAGTGAGGCAGTAATAGAAGGAAATTATGTACAACATGAAATAAAAGAGAAATGCTCGGGGAGGATATTTTACCCAATACACAGCATAAAAGAGAAGCATTTTCAAAGGTTCTCCAAGCATTTTTGTCATGCCGAACCTCTTTAACACTGACCTAAACCTCATCAGAACTTCAAGCATAAAACTGAGTCTTCACTTTAAAACAGCCGTTGGAAATCTTGAGTCGCGGCCAAAATGCCTTCACTTTGAATATGACCTTTCTCCACCGCTGAGGTATAAACCGCAGAAATAGTCCTCACAAAAATTCGAGTGCAAGCGCACACATGAACATGTATCCTATCACTCATCCCCCTTCTCATGCATGCACACATCAGCAGCACTATGAGCCTTTGCTCATGTATAGCTGAAAGGCAGTTTGCCCATGTGGGTAGCATTGCAATCTGCATGGGCTACATAAATCAGGGGAAGCCAGTGTGATGAAAAATTTAATCTTGGCAGTCTTGAGTGAATGTGGAAGATCCATCTTCACATACGAGAGGTCCATTTCCCCTGACACAACTCACAATGCCCGCTCTTTCAGCAAGTGAGACCTCAGCACTGTGTCTGCGAGTGGATTCCTCTCCATACAGATGTTAATGTTTCACATCAAGCACCGCTAATAATGTATAAAAAATAAGTTTCAGGTTATTTTCACTAGAAATCAGTAATGGTGGACTTAAAATAGTAAGAGCCCAACTTGTACAGTCCTAGGATTTTTTGCACAGATGGTAACTCACTGTGACACACCCTAAACAGCTGCTGCATAATTTGTCCTTCATCAGAGGTGCTGCAATGTTGTTTACCTATTTACTATCAGAATCTTCATTATTTTTGGTAACTATATGTTTCCCTCATATATCGTTTCTTTTGTTTGTTGTTTTTTTTGTCATAAACCTGTGACTTTTTCCTGAATTAGCAGTCTACTTTGAACATGTGATGTTCTTGGTGTGCTCAGTTTGCTTTTAACAAATTGCAGCATGAGGGAAGCAGGAAATGAAGCCTATTTAAAAAAATGCCTTTAAAATCAGAGAATTTATAAAGTCGTGCTTCTGTGACAAAACAATGGAATGTGAACAATTCGGTTTCTTGCATTTTCAGAAAACTCTTAGATGTATCAGTGCCTGATAATAATAATAATGTTGAAATTACAGCGTATTTAAGAATCAGTTCTTTTGTGTCATTGTGGTTTTTCCTATAAAGGAGACATTAGAAATTTGAAGGTGAATTAGCCTGGTTTCTAACAAGGGGGAATAGACTGTAACACCACATGCACAAAAGGGAAAGACAAACAAACAAGCCAAGAAAAACCCCATCACAAATTGGTTTTTAAAAGAAACTAGAATGAAGCACATGTATGGAAGGCACAATCAACAACAGTGTAGTCCTGAAGCAGAACCTCCACAGTAGCTTAGTTGGGAACATGTAGTCATGTCTTGGTTACTGTGGTTAGAAGGGGGAAATATATTCAGGATAAAAACAGCAGAGGCGTAATGTTAGTAATAATAAAAAAAAAAAGAGCTTTTTTTTTTTTATTATTGTTAGAATGTTCTGTTTTCTTTTCTGTTCTCAGTATTTTTATTTTTTTTTTAAGACTTTGAAAATGTATAAGCAGCGATCTGGATGCAGTTTCTAAGGATCCGTGGCGTCTTGTAAGTCAGTGGAGACGGGGCATAGTTATGTGCATGACACAATAATACAAATCCATGCATTTATTGATTATTACAAATTTGTCCCCTGGGTTGAATGAAGTGGGAGGGATGGGTACATTAAGGATGCATATCCATATTCTGTATTTCTCTAAGCTGAGTTGTATCTGTTAGTATGATCCATTTTCTTGAGTGCTCCCATGCTGTGCCTCAGAATGGCTTCCCTCTATACATCGTCATATATCCTACCATGTTATGAGACAGGCCATTAGTTTATTGCTTAACCAGCTTTGGCAAGCAAGCAAGCGTGACAAATGCAAATAATTGAAGGGGAGAAGAAAACATCTTCCACCGATAAAAAGACAGAAATGTTTGTTTCTGACTGCCGTTTACGTTTTGTAAGTGTCGCTGGCTTGAATTACCGCATTAGTCCCAGTCGAGTCAAACGGAAACGAAGAGCGATCTTTGGACACACAGACATCTGATTGATTGGACCACGTAAACACTTAACCTGTCACACCACAGAGGAAACTCATTAATTAAACAAATGTGATTAAAGTGCAAATTTTCAGTTCACTTTATTTTGAATGTCACCGCTATTAAACACAGCTGCCGTGTCTGCCGAGTTGCATCTCTGACATTTGTAGGAGAAATGCCACCTCAAAGCTGCTCGTACACCTTCGATGTGCTCGAAGCGATGGAAAACAACAGAACAACAGCTTGCCATGGTCCGTTACCATGGAAATGCATTCGACCTTGTTCGAGAGAGGAGCTCTCGGTTCGCGCTGAAGCGTCGCTGCTCGCTGTCGGTCCATCCTGATTCAAACATGATTATACACTTGGTCCGCTGATGAAACACAACGGCTGTTTTATTCTCATGGGCGACTTAAAATGGTGGTATGCATGGAGGAGCAACCCCTCCCCTCCCCTCCCCCCCACCTTCGCGCGCCAACGTGCAGCTACAGGGATGACACGCTGTACTGGAACATGAGAAACCCAGCTAACACTGTTGCCATGACTACCCAGCCAGAGGATAACTGTTTTACAGCATATAACACCACCCACCACCTTGGCTGCCTCAGAAATATGTTGCTCTTCTTTTGTTCTGCGTGTCAGTGGTGAGATGCTTTGGTAGTCGTTTTATTCACCGACTGTAGCGGTGGTGAGACTGCTTTCAGTGAAGGAGTTGCCTGTTCCCCAACCTCTGCTGAAGACAAATAAAAGGAGCAAACACTAATGAAGCATCCTATTGTTAGCTGCGCATGACAAGCACAGACATTAATTGAAAATGTCACATCTGCATTGGAAATGTCATTGGTTTTAAGAGGTGTACCCCAACTGATGACATTATCTCCGTTTCACTTTAGTGACACTTGGAAACATAAATAAGCGTAGCTGTGCTTTATGATGTCAGTGTATTATCGGGGACATTATCCTCTGGCAAAGTCACCAGTATGAAAAAAAGTCAGCCATCCTTATAAAGTGGGATGCTTCATTTAAGAAACTTTCATCATAATCTATTATTTTTCAGCTGTCCTGAACATAAACATGTTTATCCTGGTCGGTGGCATCGTACGTTTTAATCTTACTCTCGCCTTATGTTCATATTAATACACATATTACTATGCGTGGTTATTATTGGGAACATAAGTGCTCTGTTTTTAATTGCATTTCTTTGGTGGCGTCCTTCTACCTGTCACAACATTCATTTGTGTGCATATGTTTCCTGTCATTAAGATAATTGATTGGTTAGTCAGGAAAAACATTTTAGGTCAGTTTGCTGCAAGAGCAAATAAATTATTATTTAACTTGAGAGCAATATTATTGATTTAAATGTGTAAATGTACATTTGCTGCATATAACATTATTGTGAATTGTCTTTGAGGCAGGTCAGCATCGGGAAATTACTAATGCATCTGTATAATTTATTTTTAATTAAAAATTGATTTTATAGTGCGTTTACTAGGGAGAATGTGCAATAAAATGATAGCACTAGTTGTAGCTAATAGCACGTTTCTATTAGCAACACCAACACTAAAGTCTGTTTCAAAGACCACAAGTCACACTATCTAATAGAATGATAGCAGACACGCAATGCAAATATTTCTTTTTGCACAATATTTTCTTAATTTGAGACACAATGGACATGTTTACACCTAAAGACTTCTTTGGGTCTCTTGATTTTTGAGGTGTGATCAAATGGAAAGTGGCTGGTTAAAGCAGTTTTAACAAAATGCATCACTCATTTGGCATTCGGTTTCATAACGGAGCTCTCTGGGAGTTAACATCGCTCTACTGTTGGGGTTTGCAAGAACAAATTCCTGTCCATGGCCATCTGAATCATTGTGATGTAAATTGATCTGATCCTGTATTAGCATTGCTGCCTCACCAGCTCAGGTTTGTTTAAGAGGACCGGACACTGCACCCCCATCATTCAGCTCATCCAACGCTAAACCTGAAGTGTTGTTTCAGATGGCAGGACAGCTGCAGAATTACAACTGTCAAGATCTGTCATTTCCATAATATCCCCCATGTTCCACCAGCTTCTTAAATAGGTAGTTCAGTCACTAATAATGCAACATAAATTGTGACTATGATTGCGTTGTGGTGACATCTAGATGAGGCGACACTGTCATTAAGTTTGTCTGTTCTACTGGCCGCTAAGCTGTGAGACTGAAAATGTAGCGGGATGAAAGTGGAAATAAAGACGGACCAAAGAGGAAAGATAAAGGGAAATTCCATTCTGTCAATTTGCTGAAACAAAAGCGAGGGGTCTCTTGGTTTTATATGACCGTGAGTATGACAATGAGTTAATGAAAGCTTCTGCACCTTAAATCTGCACCATCATCGCTGCGTGAGCATTTCTGAATCATCGCTGCATTTTAATGAGGCCGAGGCAGGCAGTCAGGCCTTAGCTAATAAACCTGAAGATGAAACATTACCCTAGCTGTGCTATTGACGTCCCCTATATGAGGTGGCAGATTCAGGCCATTCCCTGTGTACCTTCTGTCATCATTAGCCTCAGCGCAGGGAGGATGCTATCAGAACAGCCATTGACAAGCAGCAATGTAAAACACTGGAGGAGGGGGAGGGAGACGGAGCCGGCTGATTGCTCACAAGGGTGAAGATTCATTTTAGTTAACCATCCCTCTGTCCTATGATTGGCTGAACTAATGGCCCATAAACACTCTTGATTATACAAAAGTGGTGAGACTGATTGGCGAAATGGTGTCATCGCTCCTGTGGTACGTAACTTCCCAAAGTCATTTCCACATTGAAGAAAAGCAAAAAAAAAACTAATGTCAGAGGTTGGTTCAGTTTCTACCAGACACATAGTTGCAATGGCAGTGCATATATTATTCTAGCTTGCACATAAGGTTAAAAAAAAAAAAAAAAGCTTCAAAAGCAATAAATGGCAAGAAACCTCAGGGTGCTGCTACGCTCAGAGAGGAGCAAAATGTTTGCAGTGTTGCCACGGGACAGTCCTAACCTTTAAGAATCCCGAGCTCAAGTAAAGTAAAACTACAAAAAGGCGGCTCCAAGGAAAACTAATTAAGGTTATGCAAATCTCATTGTTTTAGTTGAAAGTCAAAGAACAAAATTGTGCTTAAACAGGAGTTAAAATGTCTGCATTATTTAGGGCAAATACAAGGCAATATTCATCAAACTGAAATAACACAATTTGTCCACGTGTGTGTTCGTCGCAAAATGGCTTTTTGTGGGAATTCGTCTTTCTTTCTGACTGTGCTGATCTACTTTCGTGACTAAGTCCTTCCATCATTGAATCACCGGGACACACAATAAGAAGGCTTAATTCTTGAACACCTTTAAGCTGTAGCACTACAGTAACTCTCACCCACGTCTGGCTTTCAAATTCTAAGACTTTACCCACTTTTCTCGTTTAATTTCATCTCATGATAGTTTTATATTGAAGTCTCACACAGGTTCTACTGGAAAGACTCCATTTGTTAAGTTAAGTTGTCATGGTGCCAAACACTGAACATTTCTGTCTAACTCTTTCAAGCAAAATGTAAATGGGCTTTATGCGACATGTGTGTAAACAAAGCTCACTAAAATGACTGACGGAGGTGACAGCTGAATTCATTCCAGTGAGTAGTTCACAAGGCAAAACCCTCACTAAGTGTTTGGGCTGAGCAGATGCGTCCAGTAGCCAAGCTATGTGACCCAGTTCAGCAGCAGATGGTGAGCAGCCTGCCTCCTACGTCCGAGTGTTTAGACCGGAAGATGCGAGTGGAGCGGGAACGGAAAAGGTGTGTGGATCAGAGTTTCTAGAAAGCCTGAACATCTGTGTTCTCTCTCTGTTCAAGATGCCGTCGTCGTTAATCCCACGAGTCTGTAGTGAACTGGATGCATGTAAAAACATCTCGGCGTGAAATTCAACTCAAACTGTGACAGTTGAAGTCGCCATTTATCTTTGAAAACACGAGTCACTTTGGGATCACAGGGCCACACACGCACACGGCTTTCAGTACGTTTTGACAGAGCAACACGAAGCAGGTTTCCTCCTGTGTATGACCGGAGCAAGGACTGGTGAGGTCAAGGTGGAGAGGGAGAAAAAAGTGACAGAAAATGCTTCTGGTTTTGCAGATTCTAGTGTTTACCCCAACACTGGGGTAACACTCTAAGATAGATGAGCCATCGGTTTTAAAAGACATGTTGATCTGATTCAAAATGAAAACAATGTATACAAGTAAAACAAACTGTAATCTTCATACTGCATATTTGTATAATATACCGTATTATATCCAGGTTTTCTCACATGCATTATACCCCTGACTAAGGCAATATCATATTGTACCTTATTTTATTTGATTTATCTTTTTTTATGTTAAATCATAGTGTCCATTATATGGCTCTATAGTGTACATTGTGTGTGTGTGTGTGTGTGTGTGTGTGTGTAGCTCTATTGTATTGCATTTCTCAGCTCTTTCTATTTATAGTTTTTTGGGTTTTTTTTGTTCTTCCTGTCTCTTTTTTGTGCTCTTTCCTGTATCTACAACAAGTGAATTTCCCCATTGGTGGTGAAAAATAAAGTGCATTCTAATCTAATTGCATCATGAGCTTATTTTGAGCTTTATTTTGTTCTCAGATTTCGTCATAGTCAGCGAGTTGAGGCTCAATCAGTTAGTGTTGAATTTTTTGGTGACATTAATTAGTTAACACAAAGTAAAAGCAAAGGAGGAACCCCAACTCCATAGAGTTTATATCATTTCTACTCACTTTATTCAAACATTTCAGAGTGACAATTACACCTAAAAAGAGCATTACATACATAATTAATACAAAAAGGGCACTTGAGAGCACCAAGGCCAACAGTCCACTCTGCTATGGTTTGTGATTTTGCAACTCAAAACAGATCCACAGTGAAATTTAATGGGTTCGTCTCTTGCCCATGCTCCATCTCTTCAGCATATGTCATCAAAACTGGCTTCACAGTTTGTGCGTAATCCCGCTGACAGACAAACCATAATGAAAACACTAATAAACTGGCATTAGTTAACACACTGCGTTCAAGCACTGTGGCAGCACATAAAAACAAAACTTGTGCTGCTCCGACAGCCTCTACATTCCAAATCTCATGCTTTTTCTTTTAGTGTGGACTACAGCTGCCCTTTCAAAGTACACACTGTTGCATGTTTCATGCATACGATTGGGACGTACTGCTTTGTCCTACATAATGTCGAGCTTTTAACTTGGACCAACTTGCTCGTAGATACGTTGCAGTCTGCTTTGTGAAACGAGCTCCCGGCAGCTCAAGCTTGTTACTTGAGCAACACGCGGTGACCTGTGAGATGTATCTTCTGTGCAGAGGATTGTGGGTGATTGTGGCTAAAATAAAATATGCAGAATGCAAAATGAGACTGGATGAAGCAGGACATCCTCGTGTTTTTGGTTTATGACATTTGACATATTTTGTATTGAGCCACACTAAATCTTTTTTTGGAACACTTGTATGGTAGTATTGGTATTGGAATGCTCGAATGAAAATAGAACAATGACCACAATGATGTGTATGATTTAACTAATTGCATGCATGTGTGAGCTGCTTATTGATAATGCTTATGGGAATATTTATGTGTAAAAAAACCCCCACAATATACCCAGTAAAAACATTGGTATTTCCTAGTAGTTCCTGGGTGTCCGTCCATCAGGTGTAAGCGTGGCCAAACATGATTTTAATACGATGTGATTAGCTTGTGGGCGCGATGGGAAATAAACGGAAAGAAACTGAAGAGGAACATATGGCTCGAGTGGGAGAGAGGCGGGATTATCTTTATGGAGCAGAGGGAAGTCAGCCGTCTTCATGGAAACGTGTGACATTCATTAACACTCAGCAGAAGGAGGATGGACCAAAGGCACCTCAGCACTCAGCACTTTAAGCTCATAACTGTGAGATTTATTGTGCTTCACGGATTGTAGCGCTCCACAAAGACACACACGTGAATTTGCCAGTGAGTCGCAGGTAGAGATGGACAATCTCTTTCCAAAAATGCAACAAGGAAATCCTAATTTCTTTTTATATTCTTGACGTTTTACAAAATGCTGATGACACATTTTCAAATTTGATGAAAGTTGTTGAATAAAAATAAAACGGTATTACACAGTCGTCATCAAATGTATTCATATCCTTCCATTCAAGAAAAGGCAAAATTCACAATCGTCACTCAAATAGCTAGAAACTGAAAAAAATAATAATAAATTAAAAATTGCTAAATTATAATTTAGTGAAATAAGGCATTGCTTGTAAATTGTGGCTGAAAAGAATAATTTAGAAAAAGAAAAAAAAAAAACTGTCCCGGACAAATTGATGAGCAGTGGACCAACATCAAAACACCTGTCAACAGATGCAGAAGTCTGACTGAGAGCTACAGAAAACACTTGATTGCAGTGATTGTCTCAAAGGGTTGTTCAACAAAATATTAGTTTACGGGTCCCATCATGCTTGTTTTTTTCTTTGTTTTCTTTGTTTTCTTTGTTTTTTTTTTTGATCTTTCTGTTGAACCATAGTTCAGAAGCAATGTCATGATTTTTATTACATTTTTTATTTATTATTACTTTTGTCAATTTCAACTTATTAGTGTTTTTTTTCCTTCTTTAATGGGAGGGTATGAATAAATCTGAGGACGACTGTATAAAAGGATTTCACAGGGGCTTCTGGTGTCTTATGCAGGCCAACCCACTGTTTTTCTTCAAAATTTGTGTGAAGACTGCACGGTATAGATATAAACCCCTGTCCAGATGTTTTCAGTCATCTGGCCTGTGAAGAAGGGAGGAGCTCAGGTGTAACAGGAGCGGGAAAATGAATGGTTCCTGTAGAGCAGGTTGTGAACGTATGCATCATGCATGGTGAATTTATGGTCCCATTAACTAAGCTAAGCTAATGAGCTAATGGCTTTCCTTAGTGACAATTAGCAAGCTTGTTCGCTTGGAGAGCTTTATTTCCCCTTTTCATTAAATTTCATTGAATCAAATGGAATCCCAGGGAGCAGGAAATAGAGGAGAACTCTATTGTGACTGAGTGATGGGAGCCCAGCGGACTGACTGGCATTGTTAGATAATGCACTACAGAGACTCAGCATCTGGAGCTGAGAATAGTCGCTGCGTCACCAAGAGTCTGACCCAACCTAGTTCGAGTAGATCAGTGAATATGACTTTCAAAGTGACAAAGTTTTGCTGGTGTGAACGCCACTTTTAGTATATTGAGTTTTTGCGACTCCCAGCAAATCCTGACCTGTCTGAGTAGAGGTCTAATCAGCTCGAGTAAATGAAAACACACACGTGGGTGTGTGGAAGCCATTTGGGAGTCAGAGTGATATCAGTCAAGCACAGTCTGTTCACGCCCACGGACCTGTCGAGACATCTAATCAGGAGAAGTACCTACACATGTAGCTTGAGATGGACCCTGGCTGTGCAGAGCCTTCAACTAAACCCGTAAAAGATTGTTGAAAAATCTCCAGTTTTTCCAGCCAGCCACTGATTAACTTGACAAATCGCTGAACTGATGTTTATAATTTTTATAGCTGGGTGATTGTTTTCTTAATGAACACCCCCGAGATGAAAAACAGAACTACTGAAGTTACTGAAGGCATTATTAAGGTCATGCAACTACCCAAACTTTTAGTTGTGTAGAAGCAAACTGACTAATCAGCCTCAAAATCAGGATGATGTATATGGCTGGGTTGTATAAATAAAACATGAGATTGCTTATCACTGGGGTACCTTGTTTAGGATTAAAAGTGGGCCCTTCTAAAGAAATCACACACTGAAAGATAACAAGAGATCAGCCACTTTTATTTAGAAAGAGTCCCAAAAAATAAACAAGTTAGCACACATTCCATATACAAAATGTCAGTGGAATAGTCTGAATATGCAATGAAATTGATTAGCAACTACGGTATATGTTTCTATAGTTGATTACAAAAAACAACAGTGATAATAATAGTATAGTTTATCTCCCTGCTGGTTGCAGTGGAGGGCTCTTCATAGGTTGATTTCAAAAGGAAAGAAAAAAAAGATCAAATAAAATGTGAAGTATAATTTGAAGTGCTCGTCTGTATAATTTAAGTAACGTACTGTGTGACTGCATAACTAAAAAAGAAAACAACAACAAAAAAAAAAACCCAATAGTGTTTTCAGATTAAGTAATCAAACGCAGTATTCGATGGGAGTAAAGTAGTTCTGACGGGGGGGGATATCATTTTTCATATTTTAACTTTTTATATAAAATATATGTTTATATGTATATATTGTATATATGTCTTACATTGTATTTCCAATTTCAAACAGTTAACCTCACAACTTCAACATTGAAATGAAAATGGAACGTTTGGCAGTAATGAAATCAACTCATGTAGTATTTTGCGGCAACAACATGCAACTGGTGCTACTTCATTGTCAGATCAATGCAAAAATACATGGAGACTGGAAAACAAAGCGAAAAAGGCTATTGTATTAGCACTGTCATTGCCACCAACTGTACATCTAGTTACAAAAGTTACAGAATGTATCAGAATCATTTACATTCACTGAGATGACAGTGACTGAGTATATTAAGACTATATTTATATCTACTGGCACTAGAATTTGGCACTCTTACTTATTTGGCATTTTAAAAACCATCACGTAAACCATGTGGATGTGGATGCCTCTTTTTGATGTCACCTCAAAATGTGATGCAATAATACCATACCATACTATTTATCTTTTTTAATTTTTTTTGTAGTTTATTGTTTTTCCATTCATGGCATGTAAACAGATTAATTTCCTCTTGAAAGTAGAACGACGACCCTGGTCCTCATCAGAAAAAATACAAACAGCAAAAAGCACTGAAGCAAACGAGGAGACAAAAGTAGAAAGCAAAAAATCGCTGCACCAACTCTAACAAGAAAAACAGAGAAGGATTGATTCCAAATGTCAAGCATTGACATATATTTCATATCAACACCAAATGTTAAAGAATAAAATATACAGGAAAGTTTAGAATAGGAATTAATTACATGATTTCAACATCTCACCCCCATATGCAATGTATTTGGCTTTAAAAATATGGAACTAGAAGCTGTTTAGTATTTTTTCTTTCTTTATATTCACACATTAAGATGTTTATATCCAACCAGTATGTAAGCAAGTTTATTTAAAAGCTATTTCGTGAAAATACATAAAAATATTTTTTTTTTCAATAAACTTTTTTTTTTGCAGATTTTCTTAGAAAAAAAAAAAGACAATTTCACATCTTAATGCAGATGATATCAAGTGTGCTTGAAAATCCTGTTTGGCGGTGGCGGCGGCGGCGGTGGTGGTGGTGGTGGTGGCTACAGAAACGGTGTGTTTTTGACAACATCCTCCCCTGACGCTCGCACTCCTCACGCACTCACGCACACACACACACACACGCAAACACAGTTGAGATGACTGAATCTCTGACTACAAGAAGCAGCTGTTGCCGTCAATCAAGCCCTCGCTTCCATCTCAGTCCAGTTCAGACAGATACATAGGAAAGCATGGTGTCACCAGTTTCGAGAAGGAAAAAAAAAAACAAAAAACAAAAGCCACCCTTTCATATTCCAAGATGGAATTCCTTCCAGAATGGGAGGCATTTTATATGGTGAGAAATAGAGACAGAGAGCAACAATACAAGTCTTTGTGATAGACAAAAATGAAGCCTCCATCTCCTACCTTTCCTTTTTCACCACACAGACAAAAAAGAAAAAGCGCCAGAACAGGAGCAGGGTGGGAAGGACAACAACAAAAATAACAAAAAAAACAAAAAGAAAAAAATCGCTCTATTGAAACCATTGTAAGGCACTCAGAAGTTTCTCGTTGATCAGGACAGATCTGTCAGGCTGACGTTTAGTCCCATGTCAGGTCTCACGTAAGGGACAGCGTGGACAGCTTTAGGAAACTCTGGAGTCATCACCCGACCATTCTCCCCAGTACTCCCTGTGACGGAAAGTCTTGCTTTATTCCTCATGGCATCCCCAAAGGTCATCTACAAAAAACACACAAAGGCACGTGTGCACCCAGACGCAGGCCAACGCAGTCATTATCGCATTCACGCACACACAAGGATCCATACAACAAACAAAGAAGCAACATGTTAGACAGGTCAAAGCACCTTCACATCGAAAAGCTTAATAGTTTATAAATGTTCAAAACATGAGAATGTCGATGAGAACTGAATGTGACGTCCATGGGTAACACAATGCAAGATGCGAATGATCATGTGAAGGCTTCTGCATGGTCACTGCAAGCATTATTGTTGAAATGTGTTACTAGGACAGAGGTATTAACAAGCATGGCCATCAACAGTCATACATGAAAATGGTTTCAAATAGCAAGGAAACTTAAATGGACAAACACAGTTTTAAGCATTAAAAAAGGGGGGATATCTCTCTCTCTCTCTCATTAAATCATAAGTCACCAGTACATACGATCCTTTGGCCAACCTCTTCATTCACTAACACTGAAGGATGGAACGGATGGAGCCAAAAAGCGTGCAGTTGGGGGGAATTTATGAAAACCTCGTTCCCTACCCCCTAAATTTTTACACTTTCGATCCCATATACGTTGTAACCTTCCTTATAAGTTGCAAAATTCTGTGAATTCTGCGAGGAAGTTGGGTTAATATTCTGTGCATTCTTTGCCACCTTCATTCGTTTCGCCTCGGCTCGGGACTTGTAACAGAACTCAATCAAGGCCACCAGCATGGCCAAACCGAGTCCTCCGACCAGAATGTAGAAGACCCCAGCCACGTTGCTCAGGCTGAGGGCGCTCGTCTTCTCCTGCGAAATGCACACGAGACGAGCGTCAGCGGCGGGGCACGGGTGAAAGGTCAAAAGATTTTTGATTTTTTTTTTTAAAAATGTACATGAATAAAACAAAATCACATCCACAACAAGAACTAAAAAAAGAAAATGCACAAGAATGCACCACTATATCAAATAATCTACAGGTTTTTTTTTTGGCAACCAATAATATCTAGAAAGCACAAAAAATAACAAGACAAATAACACACTGGTGTTTCTTTTTTTTAAATGTGGGGTAAATTTAAAAGCAATGTAGTGGGTGAAGTTAGTAATTTAATTAAAATGAAATGCAGCAGCAGCAGTCTATGTGCAGCGTTTGCCGTCTATGTGTTGTGGATCTACGTTAGAAATTTGTACTGTACAAGGACCATTTACATGGGTTGCCCATTACAAAGGGCTAAGCTGTTACAAACGTGCTCAAAGACCTTTACTTATAGACAGAGACAAGAGGGGAAACAGCTTAGTAATAAAATCAATCAGGGTCTGACACATACAGTACAGTGAGCTTTGTTCAGCCTATAAAACACCCATGTATTCATTTCAGGTGGATGCCAAATGGATACATAGGGCTCTACCTCATCAAAGTGGTGCACAATATAGTATCTGCGTGTGGAAAAATGACAACATGACAGCCATAGACGACACAGTTACAGTTACGTTTTTTGTTGTTGTTTTTTTTAAAGTTAGGATTACTT
>NW_007578254.1:253930-280691 GCF_000690725.1 Stegastes partitus
CAGATAAAGTATAGGAGAATAATCTAAATTTAGATTAAATGGACAAAGCAGTAGAAAAGGTTCAAATTAAAGATTCAAAGTGTTTTCAATAAGATTAACTAATGGGAGTAGGTCTTTAAAAACCAGCTGAAATTCAGCCTGGATAAGAGCCTTGAAGTCATTCATTCTGATTTGGAAGACTGTAGTAGCAAATTTGGCATTTAATCAAGTATTTTAGTAATAACAACATTTTTTTTTTTTTGCAATTTATCGACTTACAATAAATTGCAATGGTTTTTCAAAAAATTTGTAGGGGAAGGGGGGAATTACCTCATCTCCTTATACAAACCAGAGACACATAAGCAAAGCTACATCAGGGTAGGTGGGATACTATAACAACATTGGACACATTGTTATACTATTCCACCCACCTTAATGAGGATCCTTTCGGCGTGGCGATCCCGTAGCCTTTCGAATCCAGGTTGCCTCCCACCTTCATGGTGTCGCAGGGCTTTCGCTGCTCGATGTACTCGTTCATGGTGGACTCCAGCAGATAGGCGTACTTCCCCTTGGACTTTCGGACTCTCAGAACCCCCTCGGCTGTGGTTTTCACAAACACAGAGGGCTCCGCGCTGCGCATGTATTGCCACATTTTGTCAAAGAGGGCAATCTTTGAGCGCTGTGATGAGAAAAGACAGAGGAAAGAGCAACCTGTTGTTATCCAAGTTTGGTTATAAAGTCTTCAGGATGCGTTATTCTTTTTCTGCCAAACATTGCAAGTCAAGTGATATGTTATTTTTCACTGCCTCAAAGTGTAAAACTAACAGGTCAGGGTGTTTTTTGTTTTGTTACTACAGCTTTTTCCATTGCGTTAGCTTATTTCTTCGCTTATTACATCCACCGAGACTCACACTTGGAGTTCATGTGTTGATGGCTGTTTTCTTCTATAGACTGGAGTGTGAGAAATATTGCACAGAAAAATATGAAGCAAAAAAAGTTGTTTGCGTGAATGCACAAAAATATCTCTTACCCTAAAAAACTCTTTAGTGGAGCCAGAGTCCAGAGTCCCATAAGCGATCTCAGTCTGCTTAGCCAGGTCCTCTGCACTTTCAATGGGGGATACCATTCTCTCGACAGTCAGAAAAGCAGCCAGGTTAGCCGTGTAGGAGGAGATGATGATTAAAGTGAAGAACCACCACACGCCACCGACAATACGCCCGGACAGAGATCTATTATGGAGAGGGCAAAAAAGAAAGAAGCATTCACTTGTGTGTGTGTGTTGTATCTGTCTGTGTTAAAAAATTCATTCGCTATCACTAAAAGATTCTTCAGCTTTAGAGGGAAGACTTTCATGTACTGGACTTGTCAAGACCTATCAAACCACAACACTGAAAACATGCGGCTTCCTTCAGATTTCTTTTACAAACAACAAAAACACTGCTGAAAGTAAAAGTGGGTTTCAGTACAAATAAAGATAACTCTTGATCCATTGTGTGCCATCGTGGTAAAATCTATATCGTATCAATATCACCCGAGTGCGCAGTAATACTCAAAGAGACCGCAACAACGAAACAAGTCCAAAGGCGTCAGAAGGACAACTATATGCACACAGCTGGGGAAACAATATAGTGTTTACTGATTTGCAGCCAAGCTGACATCCCTCACATCATCAGGATGAGATGTTAAGGACAGGCCAGGTCACATGTTGATACGTCTCTGCAGAGTACGTGACTCCAGTCTGACTGCTGAGCACAAGAGTACTCCCACAAATCGTTAAATCTACATATATAAAAGTAACTTTAACACCACATTTAGGTAAATTTAACTCACTAAATTTAGTGCCGACTTACATATAAGCATTGTTATAACAAGATCTTTAAGCTATATGACGAATAAACTCAACTGAAACATGACAAAAGAGCAAATTTAGACAGAATGCAACACTTTTTACCAACTGATGAATGAAACTGCAAGGCACAATGACTCCAAACTAATATTAAGCATGTGATTATGATAACACAAGCTTGTTGGAACTCCTCTGAAAGTGTATGGCAGCTTTGGAGAGATACTGACTTGTTGATATTCAGACCTGTTGGTATTCAGGGAATGACCTAAGGCAGTCATTCTGCTTGTCGGTTCACTAGTGCATGCTGAGTTTGCTCATTCTGGACTAATGTGTTGGACATAAGTTGCAGATCATTAAATACTATAGTCCCGAGAACGACAAATTACATGTGGTTGACTAAAAGGGAAATGTTGCAAAAAAAGAACTTCTTTACTCCTAATTAAGTGGCTAAGGCGGGAAGTAATTAAGTCCAGTTACACCGCCAGTAATAAATTCACAAAGTTGCCAGTTATTCTTGGCTAATTAAACCACAAGCACCATGGCAGTCGTCGATTTTTCTGACCTACCTAGGTGAGATGTCACAGCCTTGTCGCATGAAGGCTCCGAGGGAGAACCACAGGCTGTTGAATATGCCAAACTCGTTAGTCGACTCATTGGTCTGGATCTGGCCGTCCTCGTACTCCTCAGTGTGCCACTCGTAGGGGCTGAAGCGGCTGACGAGGAACAGCACGACGCTGACGCCGATGTAGGCGAAAACAATGCACATCCAGATCTCGTAAGCCAGCGGATCCAGGAAGGAGAAGACTCCGGGCTTGGATTTCTGAGGCTTCTTGATCATGATGGAGATTCCCAGAGACATGAAGGGTTTGGAGAAGTCGATCACCTCTTCTCGTACCAGTGTGATGGTCAACGGAGCCACTGCGATGTCTGCTTTCTGTCGAATGATCAAGGAATTGAAATAGCAATTGAGATTTTATTTTATTTTTATTCATTTTCAAGATGCGTCAAACCCATCATGGAAAATAAACTCAACCACAAAGATTTACTGAAACATCTCTTAACAATGATGGCACAATAATAAGTGACACTGTGTTGTCAATTAGGTTCTAACAAGTCTTAAAGCAGATGCCTTACACTGAGCAGATGAACTTACCCCATACACGAGCTCTCCAACCATCCCGTTCCAGATTTTGGTCTCTGCGTCTCTGGCTCCGTACTTCCCATCCCCCACTATTTTCAGTTGATATTTGAAGCCACAGTGCTTTGCTATCTCTGCAGCCAGATCTACACAGTAACCCTCGTAGCGATCGTTGTCTACAAAAAGGTCGGCGTTCTTTTTCAGCATTACATACGGAGCTTCCTGAAGGACAGAGACAAAAACGGAAAATGCTGCTCAAGCACAAGAGGTTTGGGTTACGACGTTAAAAGCAGCTTCAAAGACAAAGGTCTCACACGGGGCTGACAGTTCATTATGGAAACAAGAAGGAAGCAGGCATAAAAGGGAAAGCACACCCTTGTAGCATCAAATCAGTGGCCTGGTGTCCTTCTAGCTGTGTGCATTAATTAAAAGAAAAAAAAAAAAAAAAACACACATACTACCCCCTCTCCTCAATGGAAAATTGATTGTGACATTAAAAATATCGCAAACCCACAGCAAAAAAGATGCAGTTATAGACCGTCTTTGGTACTGAAATATTGGTGCCTTGTGGTCTTTGTGGTAATTAAAGTCAGAAGAGAGGCGATAAAATAACTTGAAGTCATTCAGGCCAATGCGCTAACTGCTATTCAACCACACGTGATCAAATTTACCAAGATAGTGGTGACGATAACTGTTTTGTTTTCCATTCCTGTCGTGTCATTTGAAAAGACGTCCGATTTTGTCACAGCCATTTTGTCGACTTCATTCCAGTAGCCAATCTGGTGGGAGAAAAAGACAATGACATGAGAACAGCAGACATATTAGTAGCCTTAAATGCTAAAAGTGCTTCACACACAGCCTGAACCTGCTATTAAATGTTTCCACAACATACCTGTGCACAAAACACGTAAATTATATTAAGATTCTGGGATCTTATCTGACTTGTTTTCAACTTTACTTCAAGTGAAAATGACACTCACCTTTACAGGCCCATTACTCTTTAATTCCATTATATTCACTGAGTAATTGACTCGCTTGCCGTGTTGATCAAACTGGATGTTTCCTGTCAGGCCTTCCATTCGCACCTTAGAGACACAAGATGGTACGGTTACAATGTGGCACCATCAAACTGGCATTTAGCCTGCTTACATAACAACAGCTTTCTGATGTGCTAGCAGCTGGATGAAGGTTTATGTGGGACTTTAAGAACTGCAAAAAAAAGTTTTGTAACTGTAAACTGTTGCAAATTTAAGCTCTTTCACTCGTGAATACATTCCAGCTGCAATAACAACCATGCAACCTGCTGGAGTTGTACAATTTTGGATGATAGTTGTATAAATGTTTAATGAATGCCAGCTGTTATGCAGGGTTGTAATCACTTCAAACAGTTTCTCTCATCTTGGATTTTATCAACTTAATCAACTTATTGGGTGCACACAGATTTGCTACCAATTTTTGGTTTTGGCAGCCTGATATTGTAAATAAATGTTTTCAACACAGTCAGCGTTGTAAGTGGAACCCAACTTTTTGCATTTTATATTTCATTTCATGCCACGTAGTTGCACTGAATGACCCCTCCGCAAGCTCCTTAGCCAAACCGTCTTGCATGTTATTTTAATGCCGCATAATGTCACACGAAAAGCTGAAAAAGTGTAGAAATAACATGCAAAATGTGCCAGAAGTCTTTGAACTCTTCCTATTGGCCATGAGACACAACTGGTAACTTTTTACTGTGGTATTTAGAGGAAGCAAAAGCCATCTTTGTCATGATTGAAATTAATATCTCATCTTATCCAGGCTTGAGTCCTCAGTAAGTAGGTAACTGGTGCCCGTGTGGACTGGACATGCTTAACGAACAGATGCCATCAGAAGATCACTGCTAAAGGTTCAGAGGAGGCAAATGTAGGCAAAAAAAAAAGTACTGAAAGCGTTCAGGATGTCTTCTTACTCTCAAGTAACAGTCATCAAAAACCTCTTCTCTGACAGTATTGGTGCTTGTGAGGTCTTAATGGCCTCTCATCTTCTTTTCCCAAGTTCCCCAAAGTGAAGATCATGTGGGAGGGATCGCGAAGAAGTGCACTTTGCTTGCTGTTACTTTCTCCTCTTCTTCAAAGTTAGTGCCATGATCCTAAATGACTTCAAATGGGATTTCTTGCTGAGCTACAAAGCAGCAGAAAGACATAATGAAACTATTGGTGGCCAGATTGAAGAGGAAATTGTGGCATAGTCTCAGCGTGTGTTGAGATACTTGAAAAACATTCTTCATCTCTTTTCTTATTGGCAGCCAACTTAAATAACAAAGGGGCCAAGGGAGGAAGCATTCAGATGGAGGCCCTGGGAGTTTTCATGCAAACACTGTTGTGTTGTGGCAGCATTTCTTATCAGAACACATTGGGTGCATCCTTAAGGCCTAACAAATGTGCTGAATGGATTTTTATATCATATAAAATGTTAAAGCCTGATTTTTTTTTTTTTTTTACATTTTGAAATGTTCATTCTTTACAAACTCAGCCTCCGTTTGATTTGACTGACATTAACAAACACTAAGGTAAATGCCAATTTTATTTGCCATCGTATTGTGCCGTTTGATATGCAGACCTGCCAAGCTACTGATAAAGCAAAGTGTGAGACGGACGTGCAGAGGTCGGCTATTCAGGAACTCACTTGTATATTTTCTGCAGTCTAGATGTTAATGTCAATGTGGTGTAACAGCTTATCTCCCATCGTGAATCTCATAGTTCCCTCTAAACATTCCTCAGGATGGTGTATTTTATCGCTGTTATTCCTAATCAGGAGTTTCGTGATCTTAAAGATATAGTGCTGCAGGATAAATATTGTCATAATCCAGATTCTCACTTTTACAGAGTCTGTCACCTGTTCTGATGGGGCTTGTGATGTGATCATATCTGTGAATATCACAGAATTGTTCAGTCAAGACTGATCAGGTACTAATTTATCTACCTGTAGAAGAACTGCCTTTTTTTTTTGTTTGTTTGTTTACAAGAGAAAAGATAGGAATTACTTTAACCAGACACCGTACCTGTGGTGTTTACCTCTTTCATCTCGGCACCAACAAGTTCAATGTCTCACTGCAGATGTATAGCTCGGCATGTCCTTTTGAGATATTTTGAATCAAACTTTGCAGAGAAATAGCAGAAAGCTTTTGATAAGCCTGACCTGCCCTCCAGGAACGGCCAGCAAAATATGAAGTATGATTCTTTTGAAAGCCCCTCACTTTGTGGGAACCTCAGAGGGTAAGGGCTTATCTCTCCTCCAAACATGTTTGATCCAGTCTCAGTGCTGCATCTCTGAATCGTGTCTTCATGGATTCATTATAGCCTGCGATTCTTCATCTTGTATATGCATGTCCAGAATTCCTGAGTACCAGGTAGTAGCATCAAGTACTGATCAATTGTCCCTTGAGAGATGATCTACTAATACCTTAATGACACCCTGGGTAGACCCTGTGTTGTGGACACGTTTCCTCTGTGCCTCCGATATAGAGTTCAGGGAACTTCCCTAAGTTCAGATGGAGAAGACGGAGTGGTAGAGATGCAGATGAAAGGGAAAAACTTTTAAAGCCTTTGACAGCTGGTTGACTGTTCTTATGGAAATCCGATGTGATAGCATTGAGCCCCTGCTGCAGCATCGTCATTTCAAGACATGTGTTTATCTTCTGCGATAACGAGAGTCATACCCATTATGTAATGCCAGAAAAGTAAACAATTTCTGATTATAAACCCATATTAACATATTCTGTTGTGATCTGTTATCAGCTGTTTTTCATTTAAACGGCAGAAGCGTTTCAAGTTTAACTTCCAAGCTTGGAGCCCAAAAAACACCCAAAAGAAAAAATAAATCCACTCTGGCCCCACTTTGACCGTTGAGCCTCATTTCTCAGCAGGAGCGAAGCTAAGGTTGCTTTGTAACAAAGCTCAAAGGACGGTCTGTGGGTAGACCGCTGTTTGTCCTCTGAAGTCTAGAAGTCATGCATTTGAGCAATATCTGTGAAGTACTTTCTGCCTTTGTGGGTGTTTGTGCATGTCCTGAAGGAGATCTGCTGTTACCAGGGCAACAGGTCTTCACCAAGAAAAGCGGCGAGTTACCTGTTTCAGCGCTCGCTCGATCTCCACTCCCTGAGCCCACGGCACGGCGGGGTTGGCCAGGCAGTCGCCATTGTTGGCCCTCCTGGTGAAGTCGATGCGCTGTTTGTGCAGGTATCTGAAGGCTTCGGTCATCACCTGTACAGCATCGTAGGTCAGCGCCGATGTGTACTATAGCGGGAGAAAAGGGAAAGATGATGGGTTGCCGTGGAGGTGGGAATCTCTCTCCTACGAGTCTAACCTTAAGCCCTGATCGTAATATTAACCTTCGCCTAAGCACCGCAAACCTGATCCGAATTCTAATCTTAAAGGCCTAATAAAGAGACATTATATATGTTTAGGACCCAACACCTCCTCTTATGGAGCAATATTGCTCAAAAACTGCAGTGTTCAGCTATTCTGGTAAATTATGTAGGCTTTTTAAAAGACGAAGCCTTCTGTTTGTGACTCATTTTCCAAAAATGTATGTCTTCAGCTGAAATCAATAGACTTGGTGCTGAGAACCACAGACAGTATAGGAAAGAAGGAGGTCGATCTGTTGATAGCAGCAAAACATATAGGATATTATATACTGCCAACTCTAATCTTCAAAAAAAAATACAACTTTTAATGTAGCCATAAAGAAAAAAAAAGTTGCGACAGATGTTAATACTTGACCTTCAATACCAAGAAATGATCAATAAACAGCAGGGAGCACACTATGTTCATGTTTACCAGGAAAACTGGTGAAGACAGATGAGAGAGGACCAAGATCTAACACTCCAGGACACCATTAATGTGTCTTCAAAATGTATTTTGCTCAGATTGTAACAAGTGTACAGATTTCATTACAATTGGATTCCATTTGTGCAAAAAGGCCAATTCTGTGGGGTCCTTATTAGCAAGAATGAGCTTTGCTCCGCTGTAGATGACTTTGGGACTTGTCTCAACAACATCCATGTATCTCTTCTCAATGGCTTGAGGCAAGCTACTT
Organism: Stegastes partitus; assembly: GCF_000690725.1. Lineage (NCBI taxonomy): Eukaryota > Metazoa > Chordata > Actinopteri > Pomacentridae > Stegastes > Stegastes partitus. Next base: position 261,970 of record NW_007578254.1, read on the forward strand.
TAGAATCGTCAAATCTCTCTGCCTCAAGTCAACCCATAAACCTCAAGCACAACCTCGCCTCATCATCTTTTAGCATAATGAGTTGACAAAGGAGGCTTCAACTGTGAGTTCTAACCTTAAATACACCCAACAAACAAATGAGGTTGACCAACATGAGCCACTTTGTAAATAAAGTATCCTCCTCACTACTCCTGCTCATTGTCCTTCCTAGTATTAAGTCATCAGGTCCTAATTAGAAAGCATATTGTATTTTGCATGCTGGTGCCCTTTTTTTCATTTTTTTAATCGGTTGTATTTATGTTATGGACTCCACTAAAGTTTTGTTCTGTTTTGTAAATGTCAGAAGGAATTTTCACCCAGATTTGTGGCCTAAAGAAGAACTCGAACTTTCACATTTTTATAGATAGACGGTGGAAGACATATTTTTGTAATTTTTTGGGTAATCTGCTAGTTTGGTGAAGAGTGGCAGGCAAATTTACTGCTGATAAAGAGCTTAAATCGAACAATTTTTCAGCATGATATCACCCTGATTTTATTTGCATTGCATGAAATGATCCAAATTAAATAGAAAAACGGCAGCATTCAGCTCAAGGGAAAACATTAGTGGGTTTGTTGAACAATGCATAAGAATCGCTGTGTGTTTAATAATGTAAAGTGTGTGCATGTGAGCGGGTGAGAGGCTGCATAATTTACTCCGAGATTACATACTGGTTGCAGCAACTCGGGCACTTTTGCTTAAGAAGATATTTTGAACGGACAATTCTTTACTGCAAATAGGAAATGCATGTTTGTGTGTGTCTGTGCACACTTGAGCTCACCCTTATTTTGCTGTCAGCACCGGGGTATTCCTTTTCCTCCAGGGCCTCCCATCGCTGGTCAAATTTGGAAACCAACGGATCATCAAAGTCAACAATCTGAAAGCCTGAAACGTTGGCTCCACCGTACTGAATTTTGGACAGATCCCCATCAATGAAACCCTGAAAATATCATAAAGAGAAGCTGAATTATTATATCACCGCATACAGCAAAAGGAAATTGAAAAAAACTGAAAAAGTGATAAAGCAACCATGCAATAAGTGTAGAGGTTGTTTGAGCTTACCAGATTGGCTATAATGTAGTGGTAGCCTTTAACATGTCTGCCAATTGTGATGACCTGCAGGGTTATGAGACAGATATATTAACCAGAGGCATACTCTCCCACTAGAATAAATCAATAAGTCTTAGACAAACAAGACACCTTAATAAAAGGCTCTAAAAAAAACCCCCTCGTCATTCTTCTGTTTCAGTGTGACTCGCTGTCAGCTATTGCAAAGGGAAAATATGTCGTCCTCATACGGGAAAACTTACACTGTAATTCATTATTACACCAAGAGCTTGACAACCAGAGATAAGACAATCATAAATATGGCAAAAGTTCAATCGAAACCATGCAAATCTACCCTGGATTCAGCCATTACAATTTGCCACTATCAACCATACCATAGCTGACAGTCTAGGTGCCATTATCACGGAAAAAAAAGTGAGCGTTTACAGTCACAGATACTGCCAGACAGAGATATCCAATTCCAAAGCCACTTCTCTTATCAGCGCGGCAACAGAAAAAAAAAGGAGAAAATAACATAAATATCTTTGCTATGCTCCATTTCACTCCCTCACATAAATGACACACCTGAAACTAATCCCGCCACTTGAGTGACACCTCCGTTTGTCAGCGATGCAGATTTGAATAATAACGTCTTGTATCTTCTATGTAAATGTCTTTAACATGAAGCAAGAAACTTCCTGAGTCCTAAACGGATAAAGAGGCAATTAGGCCGTGGACTGATTTCACTCGGCTTTCGGTTAAACAGACGTGCTTCAAATACCGATCAATAAGCTGCTCTCTTGGGTGAAGGTAGAGTAAAAATAACCTGTTTATGTGCATTTGTTTTGCCTTTAATTGCAGTTTTGTTTAAAGCCTAAGTGAACAATTAGTGTAATTGTTACGGGGCCTTTCTACATCTGCTTGGACTGCCGGGTCCGTGTGACAGCGTTGCTTTTGTAAGCGCCTAATCAATGCACGTTTTTCAGCTGAATATTGCTTTTGTCCTACAAGAGTAATTGAAAGACAATAGGGTTGTTAGCATTTTCTGCGTTACCTTTGTTTTTTAAATGACTGCACCTGCTCCTTTTTCAGCATTATTTCTACTTTCTGATGCCGTTTTCACACCATGAGACACTTTACTGTAAAATTATCACTAGTATGTTTAAAAGACATAGCTTAACTCGTGCAACAAACAACATTCCAGAGTGGCAACATTATGGATTCGATGCCTGCATTACTTCATCAGTCGCTCCATTTTCCAAGAAAGAAGCTCCACTCTCTACTGCACCTGCTCCATGATGTCTTTCACTTTGTCCTGTTCACAGTCCAGGATCACCCTCCTCTCTTTCTTGTTCTCGAGATCTTGGAAGAGTGAGCGGTAGGCCTCATCCTTCCTCTCGTCCTTCAGGTTCCCCACATTGATGGCTGTCACCTGCCACTTCTTTTCTGCTGCCGTATCCAGAACAACCTGCAGCGTCGTTAGGCCTGAGGATACAGCAGAGTTTAAAACATCGTTAACACACTTGGTTTAGAGTTTATTTTTTGTAAATCGATGCGGTTTAGAAGGCTTTGATTCATTCTCCCAAAACAAAACGTTTATCCACCATCGAAGAGTAATAATTAAGGAATGCATTGTGCGTCTGTGTCTTTGTCTGTTTGCTGATGCTCCTGTTAAAACTATGTGCTCATTTCCCCTGAAACTAGTCGCGCTATAATCTCTGAGATGCTTTTGGACTTATACCATTTTTGTTGGCTCATTACAGGCAAAGCCGCATGCGAATTTGAAAAGTAGTCACAAAAGAAGCATGTCATTGCAAAGAAATGAAAAAAATAAAACCACCAATGGTAAAGGCAGGAAAAACACAGAGAGAGAGAAAAAAACAAATTATGTAGCAGACCAGACCTGTTCAAAAACAAGGTTCTATTATTGCAGATTGGCTGCATTCACTGTCTGCTTACTCAAACCCTGTGGAGGTTTTGCAGCGACTCAGTGCCTTATGTAAAGAGCTCATCAAGATGAGTCACAGCTTTTCTGTCATGAACCTGACCACCGTGTGGGAGGAAAGTGGGTCTAACAATATACTTGACTGCATCAACACCAAAAGTTTCATACTGTATTGCTGCTCTGTGACTGGATGTTTGTGCTGCATTTTCAACACACGTCTCTGAGTATTTTTCTTCTTTTTTTTTTTTTTTCCGTAGTCGAGTTCATGATAAAACAACCTCTATTGAAGTTCCACTTACTTGTTCTGAGTCTTTCTCGGGAAATAAAGTTGTCACAAAACACGACTGTTATGCTGAGCAGCTAAACTCAGTTGAATTATCTCGCTGAGAACAAAGCAATTGAGCAAATAATAAAATAAATACATGACAATTAATCCTGCAATGGATGGTAAATAATAGAATTCTATACAGTGACCCCCTTTTTCCAGTGTGGACTTTAAGTTAAAAGACCCGTTCGGAGCAGTTTTTTTTGTTGTCGTTGTAACGTCTGGGGTCAATAACAGGCTACCAGGTAGCACTTTTCCAATCCCTCACTGGCTTCCCACCAGTAAAATTGCCTGTGTTTAGAACAAAGGGTTAGCTCAACTGGATGCAAATTATCCGTGCACTTTTTGTCAGTGCACGAGTGTTAATGGAACAATCTTTACAACATTATGGTGTCGCTGGATCAGGCTTTTTTCTATAATCCAAAATCAGTACAACTGCAAGGATTCGGCGAAGAACAGACACAGCTGCTGCATCAGAGTAATTCAATTACATGGAGCAGTTGTCCATCAATCTGAAGTGCAGCCTGGTAAAGGCAAAGAGTACAGAGTCCATCTGCACTAATATTCCTATCACCCCCTCTATCTAGTTTCACAGTTGAATCTCTGCTGATATTGATCCCTGGTCTGCAAAGGGCAGTTAGAGAGCGCTTTGATAAAAGGGTCGAGTGTTTCATTCCGACTTGCCGTAGCGAGGTGAATTACAGATATAATCAATTTCATGCGACACGGCTGAGGTTTTATGACAGCGGTGGGGAAAACGGAGGCTTGCAGTTTTCTCTCGATGAATTATGCATCATGGTTACACTAAAGTCATCGTAATGTGGTTAAAAGTGACCGTTTTATGGTACTTATTAAATGAGATCATTAGAAAATCAGAGTGATTTACGGTAAAGATAATGAAACACCAATAGCAACATTTAAAAAGACCTTTTTGTTTCTGCATTAAGGCTGAATTATAATTTAAGACAGTTAGACTCTGTGAAATGTACTTACAACATAAAAATATGTCAAGACCCCCGTTCATGAAAATCAAGTGTTAGCATGTCCATATGGTGGTTTTAATATGCTAGAAGACATGTCATGAGTGAAAAAGGCTGAGCATTTCCACCTTGAAATTGCAGCGTACCAATGACAGTCTCAAAAACATGGATTTGGACAACTGGAATTTCATACCTAACAAACTGAAGGCACCCATCCTGCTAACTTGCAGAGTGGGGCTCTCTGTATCATTATTCTTTGTCAGAATGGGTTTTCAATTCAAACATATATGGCTTCATTACTCCAATATTAAAACTTGACATTGTGTCGCGTGCAGTAGCTTTACAGTGCAGAGTCGTAGGTGAGCTTGAGTTTCTGTGAGTGAGGAGCGAAGCAGGGACTTCATAGATTCGTGCGGTCTACAGGAAGCGACAGTGTAGAGTTACATGTGAGACATTTTAGGACAGGAAGGGATTATTTTCGTGGGGGAAAAAAAACTTCCGACTATGTCATGTTGATGCACAGAGATGAGTTTAGAGGGACTTAAAGTTGTAAGTCTGTCTAAATGCCGACACTGGATATTGAACAAAAATAAAAATAGCACATATGTCCGCTAAAGCTACTCATAGAAGTGCCCTGCAAAGAGACAAATACCTTTAAGCTCTTTGTGTTAAAGCATTGTGTTTTTATTTCCTTTTTATTTCTCTTCTTGTAGTGTTTAAATAGAAATTTAAAAAAACACCCCAATGTCAATTGCCAGTTTAAGTATCAGCAACAGTTTTAATTATTCTCTACCACTAAGCTAATGCCCACAAAATCATTAAAATAAATAGGACAGTTATAATATTTTGCCATTCTTTCCCTAATTTTCTGCACATTTATCGTCATTGTGTTGGCTTATAATTAACATGGTGCCATCCATCAAACAGACACAGTGCTACCACTGCATTGGCAAACAAAGATAATTATGTGACCTCTCATCTGCTCTTAGATTGACCTGGATTTAAAAGGTCAAGGAGGAATAAGGAGGCATTAACTAGTGTAACACAGCAGTTTTATAATTCAGGAAATTGACAACTCATAGAAGTAATTGTGGCGAGTAACAGAAAATCTGATTTTCCTGTTTTCCAGTGAAGAGATTTTTTTTTTCCTCACACATGCAGCCTTGACTGTAAAAGCTTAACTTCATGCTCATTGATCAGTAACAACTCAATGTGATGATGTATGTGAATTCATGAGCATATGCATAATATGATGCAAAACTATTCAAATGAGGCGAGAGTAGGCTCATAAATATTGCATGGAGAAAATAAATGTAATACCTACAAATGCATCTTCATATTAGCTGTAATCTCTTTGTTTCGAGCTGCTGTTTGCACGCTTATTCACTGTGGTGAAGGTCCAACATCCCTCTCCCTGGTAAACCTGTCCACTTTCTGCATAATGTAAACTGAAGGACCACTTAAATCAATTTGTAAATGCTTACAGGCTCTGTTTGAGTGAGAAACAAAAGAGCAGCGTTCTGTCGTTGCTGCAGCTCTACCTTGAATTTGCACGTGGGAAGATAATAATCATCTTCTAATGGATGAACAAAACAAAACAAAACAGATTTATGCATCGAAGGACTGTTGATTTTGTACAACATACTAAATAAACTAAAACATGTACATGCACTATTTGCTACATACAGTCATACATGAGGAAACTACAGATGCAAATATAAGGGTTCACAATGACAACAGCAATCGTCCGTTCAGGTGATTAAAATGTGATCATAGCTGTGTGTAATTCTGTTTCGAGCCACAAACACTGACACTGAGCTATCCTGCAAACCACCTAATACTTTTTCTTAATATTCATTGCCAGTGTTTTCAAAAATCCTCCGTCTACAGTATCTGTGAATGACGACCAAGGCGATGGCGAGAGGAAAATGTGGATATGTAAAACAATATCACTTCTAAAAATATGTTGAATCAATACCGCTCGTGTCTATACTTGGAATGTGAAGTGACTGCGGGCATCCTGGTAGCTTAGCTTAGCATAAATCCTGGTAGCAGGGAGAAACCGATACCCATGTGTAAAGTCATCAGTTCGTCGTGAACTTACTATGTTAACCCTACTCAGGACCTTTGGGGGTCTTTTGGACCACAGGCCATTTGGTTTAGGTGACAGGTATTGTTTTTTTTATTTTTAAAGATTTTTTTAAATATAAGAAGAAGGACATTTGTCCTGCATTTGGAACCAAAAACACGTCAACTTATCAGATAATTTATTTAACATAGTATAAAAGTCTATAATGAACACCAACAGCTATTGGACCCCAAAATACCTTCTATGTATGGCAACATGAAAGTCCTGAATAGGGTTAATGAACCTTTACAAGAATAATCCTTTGAACAACTGTTGAGTGAGTACTGTACTTGTTCTTCTTGACTCTCAGCAAGAAAGCAAACATGCATATTCTCCAAAATGTCAAGCTATTTCCTTAACTTCATGGTTACTATCTAAATAAATAAAAGAAGGAAAACTGCAGAATCGGAACGAGCTATAATCTTTAAACTCTTGTCATGAAAATCCTCGTCACATAAAGGCCACACCAGCTCCTGCTTTGTCACCGAGGGCTGGTGCTGAATCTGAGGTGTGGAACCGTCCTGTTAATAAACTGTGACTACAGTTACCGAGCAGCTTTTATAGAAACTGTGACCAAAGATCTAGGTTGCAAGGGGAAAAAGGGAATTGCCTTTTCCTTTTTTTTTTTTTTCTGCTTTCCTCCTCATCCAGGTAGAATGACAAAGATCTGGTGGGAAATGCAGTCGCGGAAGTCTATCTAAGGACGTATCAGCCCTCGGTGAGCTAAAGAAACGCAGGAGAGGACGCTCACAGTGCCTGTCTGCCCACGTATATCCATCCATTATCCAAACTGACTTACTGACAACAGCTGACAATGGTGGTGCTGGTTCATCCATTAGTCTCAATGTGCTAATAGAATTCATCATAACCAGTGGCAACTCTATTGCCTCCTCTCCCTTGGCTCCTTGAGAAACACCCACACACCCTTGCATCATTTACCAACCAGCTCAGTCACTCACAATCTCACTCGCTCGCTCTTTTCTCTCTCCCCCTCTCCCTACACTTTGGTTGCCATGGGAATGAGTGGATCACACTGACCTAATTAGACAGCCATGCAGCGATGAAATATGCACAACAGGCCCCTTAGTGCCATGGCGGACGTACAGTAGGGACAGCAGGTCATTGCTAGCATTAGCATGGGGACAACCTAAAACAGCTGGTGCTTCTGATTTTAGACGGGAGCAGCATTTGACTCCCCTGTCAGCCTGAGCAAGGCTTACTGGGAAGACTTAGCAGTGAATGCTGAGGGGTGAAAGCGTTCCAAAGAGATGAGAGGAATTGTACAGCATGCATAGAGGGGGATGCTGTGAATGGATAAACAGGAAGCATAGTATGTGTGTGAGAGGGAACCGGTGCAGTGGGAGTGTTTAAGTGATGTAAAACGATGGAGAGTTAAAGGCAATACAGAGCAGAAGTGCCATAAATCCCTCCTAATCCACTGGAACTACAGTACACTATACTCAGTCTAAACACGAGTGTATAGACAGCAGCGATCCCACTTCTCTGAGCTGATTCACTTCCTATTACCTTAAGTCACTCATTATTTGAATGCTCTGGTAAGCCATCGTTGGCCATTCATCACCACTGAACAACTCCAAAGTGCATTTAGAAAGTGATCCCAACACTGGTCCATTTAGAGTGCGTAAAATATAGATAATAAAAGATTTTCAGTCAGTAATGAAAAGTAAAAATGGGCTTAAGAAATATAACCTGAAAGCCAAACATCTCTATTACACAGGGTGAAAAGATGTCATATTCAATTGCTGTACAGTTGAACTGTTATTCAACTGTAACTGGATACTACTGAGGTCTTTATTCTATTTTTTTTTTCATTGCAAAAGCAGTATTTAAATATAACAGAACTCTATCTGTAGAGTTCCTTTCAGTGCTGGTCGGTCCCTCTGTGCTGCAGACGACCGCATTGTTCTCCAAGGGGACAAGTTACAGAATCACAATTAGCAGGTGATGCTATAAAATGAATTACATGACAGAGCAAAGTGAGATATTGCACAAGAAGCAATATAATGTTCTGCAACTTTTTGTGGCAGTACTGTCTTTATGACACTTTATTATACACCCCTTTATTACCCATCGCCTCCTTGTGCTCAACCGTCTTCCATTTTATTTCCTGATATGTTGCAAGCTCAATTATAAAAAACACAATTTCAGGCAGTGTATTGTGTGTGTGTGTGGAACCTTTCAGACTGTGAAGGAAAATGTCTGCTCCAAGAAATATCATCTTTCTTCCAGACTTCCACACTATCAGTGTCACATAGAAAAGAATCACTGATGAAAGAGATCAAAGAATAGGGACAGAATAGATTTGAATATGAAGTAAGTCTGAATATGAAAGTTTGAGGGGGGATAATTTTTCATCTGCATTAATTCCACCCATGATCTTATCCAGGATTGCAACTACAGGTGCACAGACTCTGTATTTCTGGCTGCAATGGTTTCACATATTTCATTAGAAAATAACAGTATTTTGTGCGACGGACATCCTCATCGTGGTATTAATGACTATTTGCTTATTTAAATGTACAGACTGATAAATAATGATCTTTCAGCAAGCGCTCTTTTCAGTTTGAGTTAAAGCTGCAGAGCATCTCTTAATCTGGGGGAATGTCTGTCTGTCGAACTGATTTATAGACCAGGAGGCTGACTATTATCCCTCTGAACCCCAAAACCCATCGGCGGGTTTAAAAGTCATGCTATCTTTTAAAAAATGCCAAAAATGACACCATTTAAGAGCCAGAAGCCATGAAAAACAGAGAGAACTGTCTCATGTTAAACTTCACAAACGTCCTTGAACTAATCATCCCTGACACGTTATTTCATAGGGGAATACTCATCAAATCTAAGCTTTAAATCGTGGTACTTCATCAAAATCCCTTTAAACTACATGTCTTGTTTAAGGATTGTCGTAACCAGATTCTAAAAAAAGGTAAAGTTCTCTGCTCCACTGCACAACTGGAGAATAATTTGGGCAGGACTCGGCTGAACTGCAGGCTGTGCTGACACGGCGTATACAGGAGATTAGTATGGAAAAAAATTAAAAATGTCAAGTCACTGGTAAAATATGGATAGCATGTTGAGTCATGATTTTTCCCCGGTGTTGTCTGTGTGTGTGTGAAGATGGATGGAAAGTGTGTGTCTTCCCACTAAAAGCATTGACCCGGAGGCCAGCGGTCTGACAATGGGCAGCTCCCAGATGTGAATGTGAGTTTACTGTTTGATTGTAGAAGCAGTGCAGCGCTAGAAAAAGAACATAATGTGGAGTGAATGCTCAACCAACCTTCTCTACATAGGAAGCGTGCATGATTGTATGTAATAACAGCAGATTAAAGTGTAAGTAAACCCTTGTATGAGTTAAGTAGCAAATTATACAATGTGTTAAATGAATATGTTAGAACTAGTAATTGGTAGAATTAATGCAGGACTTATTAACACCTTCCTCTAATAGGCACAGCAGTGGTTAAGTGTTAAAATCACTTGAATGAAAACAAAATACTGTGGTACTCATTTGGTAACACTACATAATCAAAAAATACCTCACTGCATAGTTGGATATTACAAAGGAAGATCTATGTAGAGTTTCAGCTGTGACGCAACTTTACTTCTGGATCAGGATGTTCATATCATAAAAAAACACAATGCAAACAAATCACACCTCTATGTGGAGCGAGTGTGGAAATCAACAGCTGCGGGGCATATCATCTCTACTGTATGTCAAAGATGACTCCGACGGCCTCCCCTCCCCTTGATATTACATAAAACAGACTCTCAAACACATGAGGTGCTGTGGCTGATTGTATGTGACAAGCTGTTTGTCATGACCCCAAATGCCCTTTACCTAGCTTCAACTGTGCTTCGCCGCTTTCATACTTTTTTTATTTTTTTATTTTACATGTATTGCTTTTAACACAAGGAATGAAAAACCCTCCTTTTGTAAAAAAGGATGTGAGCAAATGGAAATTGCTGATGGCGTGTTTAAATTGCCTCTTCTAAATATATGGCTGCAATCCCAAATGCAAGTCACCAGATTAGCAGCAGCAGCTTTTTTAGAGAGCGACTTTTCAACACAGGAGCTGGTGAGAACTTTTGAGAAATCCGAGCAGGACTAAACATTCAAAACCAACCTGAGAGTGTCTTACCTCGGTCGCTGTCGTACAGATAGGCAAACTTGTCCCACTTGTAGTACTCAATAAGGCTGAGCAGGGGCCCTTTGATATCGGGTCGCATCTGGATGATGAACTGCTGATTCCCGTCCAGAGGGAAGCTGGGCGTTATGAAGGAGACGTGGAGTGTCCCGCAAAATGACGTGATGGTGTTTACAGACTTCTTGTCGTAGAATCCGAAAATGGCGTACACTCCTCTCGAGAACTGTGAACAGACTGGAGAAGAAAGCAGGTTGTTAAGGCGTGTTTACCTCACATCCGTCCAACAGGGCTCCTTTACAAAAGCTGAACAACATACGTTTCTCTTTCGAGTCAGGAATTATTTTGCCAGAACAATCTCACATCCAGGCAAACTCTTCCGACATCTATTTGTAAAGCTTTGAGAACTCCCTGCCATAACTCATAGCAATGTATATATCCAAGACCTTTATTGCGATCCTTTAGTGCACATTCGGGCCAAACACAACTATTAAGGGACGAGTCTTTCCGTTCCTCTTTCAGCTGATTAATGGATAGCTTTCCATAAGCTCTGTCAGGGGAGTGCTTGTATTCAACACTAAAAGATCCACTGTACGCCAGTCAGTATGTGAAACTTTTATGAGTTGCCCTATGGCTTTTTGATACAGAGGGAATAAGCGGTGTTGAGTATGAGTCAAGCATTCCTCAAAACTGTACATTAATTCTTCATATGTGGTGCATCCTGCGGGACTGACATTTAGCTTTTCTCACAGGAGTATGAATAAGCGGCGGGGCAAATACGCTACAATGCACCGCTTCACCACCGCCTATTAGCACCACATGTGTCCGCCGCAGATTATCCGATAATTTCAATATCTCCTCGGCTTCCATTAGACTTGAATGATTGCTTTCGTTAGGAACCATTATCAGCATGCTACTGACATTTATGATGACTGTGTGTTTACATCAAATTATTTGCATTGCATCCTCATCCCGCTGACTTTGCAAAGTCCCTGTATTCAATAATTCATCACCCGCATGCTCAGGTATGTACATGCCGTATGCTGGCCTCTAACATTCATTATGCAACGACCAGGAAAAGGTACTGTGAGATGAAGGTAAACATGAATACTAAAGGTCTACGTAATCCTGAGGCTGCAGGCTGTTTCTCAAACGCTGTCCCTGGATCAGCAGATTGGCATGTTGCTTGTAAATGTGTATTGATCAAATGTAAGTTAATCAGGCTTATTGATTTGGACATATGTGTCCTCCAGTGTAATTAATCTAATGAGTCATTTGCTCTTGCGCAATATTGCTGGAACGACTTGCTGACAAAGGGAACCGTAGTCCATATATCAGATATTAGCTAGCTGGGTATACGTACTGTAGGCATCATGCCACCACTGCACTGGCCGTGGCAAGAGGCCGAACTGCAGAAAGGACGACTGCTGTGGTCTTGACATTACAACGAGGGAACGTCGTCAGATTCACATGGAAGTCTTTAACCTTGACGTTAAGAAGGGATGTTTCATAAAGGTTTATTTTTTAAATCTTGCTGTAATGTTTCACATATACACACAGCGAATGTAGTTACAGCCATTTTATGACTCTGTTAGTTATTGAGCAGCTTCAGTCATGAGGTCTGGATCGAAATTAACAGCAGCTCGTTAAAGGCGAGTAAATCAAACAGCCTGCGGTATTTGGTCTTCGTGCATTGTCGGACTATAGCGCTGCTGGTCAAAACAGCCTCACTTGGACCACGAAGACCTTAAACTAAGCTGAAAATATTTCATTCGGCCTCCAACTGAGTTGTAAAGTTGGAGTTACTTTGGGTAAAAATCCTATATTATCTATATTATTAACATTTGTAACTCTACAAATGGCTTTGATAGAGATAAAAAAAAATCTTATACCGTAAACAAAAAATAAAACTAACTAAATAATCTGTATAAAATCTGTATAAATCTGGCAGCAAGGGGTCCAGAAAAAAATATGATAAAATGGTCCAATTCTGTAACCTTAAAAATCTATAAAGACAGTGAAAATAACAGCAAATCTGTAAAATAGTGATACAGTGATTTTAAAAATACAGTAAAAAATGGTTTTAAAACTTTCATTTCTTACGGTAGAGAAAATAACTTGTATCTGGTCACATGCACAAACATCAGTGTATGAATAGACATGTAAGAAGAGAAGTCAGCTGTTAGTCCCAGGGGCCGTTTAGAAAAGAAATATCCCGTCACCAAGCTGAAACTGTAGTTACATGCAGTGATTGTGTTACATGCAGCAAAGCTCAGAAGCCTAAAAGTTGTTTCTTAGTGAACTGAAAATACAATTTGCATCTTAAACTTTGAATGAATCTGGCAGCCACGTCGCTGTGTTCCGCCTCCAGCTGCAACAATAAAAGGCTTTTTAATATGCTCTGATTCCCACCTATGACAGGCTTTTCTCCATATAGCAACAGCAGCTCGGAGGTTATTGTAATATTTATAACCATCTCCAATGCAAACCTGGAAACCGCGAGGAGAAAACAAGATTTGCAGGAATTATTTAACGCTGGTGGCCGTAACCTAAACCTTCTACTGTTACAGTATCTGGGAGAGGCTTCCACCAAAGGACGGTAAAGAGGCTGTGAACTGATTCACTTATCAAACTCAGATTTTTAACTTGGTGTGGATTTTTCAGAATATTTACCTCATAATCAAAAATCCAGTTTCTTTATCCTTAGGACTACTTTAAATCCCTTTTGTCTTTTTACTGCTCAGAGCTCCAAAACAGGCAGAGCTCATCAGGAACGGGCCAAAACAGAGGGTCCAAGGCCAGCTTTCATCCACCGCCAGCATTCATATGCTTCTAAAATCTTTATTGATCCGCTGACACGAGCAATTAAACGTTCATCAGAGCCACCCCCAGACGAACCGCGAGCAGCAGTCCGATGACCTCCATCAGCCGGCGACACTGCTCCTAATCTTTTTAGCAGATGACAGCGACCAGTAATGTGGCCGCAGAGAGATCACACCTCGCTAATCTCGTTTTGCCTTTGTGCGAGCTAACAGAACCTAAAGTGTGACGTCTGTTAACTGTCACAGTCTAACCGGAGAGTGATTTTGTGCAGTTCAATGAAGAGGAATGAAATGTCCCTCAGTGGAGAGGTTAGGTAATGTGTTAAATAAGTCAAGGTGCTCTATTCGTGTAGCTGATTGACTGGAACGAAGCCCGAAAGAAAAAATGACAGCGAGCGTAAGTGGCGATAACATTTGGGAATAACATTTTATCTGGACGTGTTTACATCCAAAACATAATGTGCAACAATTGAACTGAAGGAGTGTAGGTGGGATGCAGTGCAGCTTATCCTCGATCAGCCATATTCAGTCTCTGTTACTTGAAGGTTTAATTATGATTTTAACTAAACAGAACATTCACAGTGCAGTTTGATATCGTGGTAAGATAAGTTACTGTTGCTCTTCAATCAGTTGCTGAGGTCATTTCTGGTGTTATTCTGAGGCGCGTGTATTATACGAGGTGTGTCAGAAAAGATACATTTGAACTACAAGTATTCCCCTTTGAAGTAATTCCCCTGGATTCTAACACACTTTCCCAGCCTTCTCTGCCTCCATGCACTCCTGGAAGGATCCTCCTCAGCTCCATCATCACAGCCATCTTGATGTCGTCCACGTCTTCAAAACAGGTCCCCTTGATGACCCCCTTGAGCTTGGGGAAGAGGAAAAAATCCCACGGAGACAGGTGGGGTGAGTAGGGAGGTTGCTCCAGCAAGGAACTGTTGGATGCTCAGGGCATTGTGAGCAGGCGTGTTGTCATGGTGAAGCAGCCATGACTTGTCCTGCCTCAACTCTTGCATCTTCTCGCGCACTGAATGAAGCAAACGCAGCAGGATCTCTTTGTAGATGTGCTGGTTGATCGTCTGAAGGGGAAAACTGGTAGTTTGTAGTTTGAAATATATCTGTTGTGACACCAGTCCTGGAACTTTTCTGACACACCTTGTGTACATATTGCTTATCGCCATGTGATTTCTTGGCCATCACACTATTTAAACATAACTTCTACACTTCAGAGAAATGTTGGGTTGCTTTGGAGATTCTAATTTTACACAAACACTCTTTAATAAACTTAAAGGGTTGTTTTATTTTTGATATTTTGGTAAGTTGTGTTGATGTAAACAGCTTCAACGATTTTCAGACTGATTTTGAATTTGATTGTTTTTGATGCATGAGGACAGTGGCCACTTGAATTGAATTAAATTATCTTGTGATCATTGTGATTTAAATTTGTATTTTTATGTTGCATTCTAACATTGGAAATACACTTTTTTTGGGGTCAAAAAACGCTGATTACAATCTCGACAAATCCTCCCAATTCGCACCAAGAGCATGTTTTATTCTTTGTTTCACATTGCAGTCCTCAGCCTCCTTTATCCTCTTGCATTATGGCTCCCTTTTCTTGCTTCAGTTTATCTGCTGAGCTGATGAAATAGATGTCAGGTCTTTTTTAGGCTATAAGACACGAGGTTGGACTTATAATCCTTTCAATGCCTAGCAAAGCTCACCTTTGTTCTTAGGAGAAGAAGAAAAAAAACACCCTTTATCTCATCATGATAGGCAGAACATGATAGAAGAGAATCAATATATTCTAGCAGTCCTCACTGACACCTCCAGAAGCTAATAGAGTTGCAGAGCTTCTGTTTCTGTGTCACTTCTGGCCATTGTCATGTTTCTAAGGCTTTCTTTGCTGACACTCTTGCTGGTTGAGCTTGCTGAGTTTGCCCAGGATTAAAACTCTCTGAGCTCATGCTTAGAGCCTGGATATCCCCATGACTGTGCTGCAGCTTATGCCAGAGTGAACAGTTTGACAACATGTTACTTTATTACCAAATATGGTAATTCACATCCAGAAGCGACGTGCTACCCATTTGTCTGTGCAGCGACTGTTCAGAGGATTTTTTATTTATTTATTTATTTTTTTGCTGGAACATGATGGCAGAAATATGACGAGCAGGAGGTTTTTAATGGGCGAGACGTCTACGTGTGCTCCTTCAATAAGGAATTCTTGAAATGTTTAATTAAGGAAGAAAAGCCAGCAACAAACACTGACTCTTAGAAACAGTGAGGATTGTGGAAAAGCCATTAAGCCTCTGTCACAACTGACTGCTTTTTAGTGAAACCAGCAAGTATTCGCCCTCAGAAATCCCCCTCTGAGCACAGAAAAAAGAGGTGACTGGGTAAATCTCTTTTTGGAGTGTTGACGAGGTCACCCTAATTAGGCACCATGAGCAAAATGTTGAAACAAATCGTATTATTGCTCACTGCTGGGTCCGTAACTTGTAGCGTGGAGCGAGCTTTCCCCTCTCTCTTTCTGTTCATGACGATAAAATGAAAAACAAAAATAAGTTCTCACTTAATCTGGGGAATGTTCTAGCAAGATAAACACGCTGTCGATTCGGGGACTTGTAATCCTAACATTGTAGCTACAGCCACCATGAATAATATACAACACACGTATATGTGCCGGCCTGTGCCTGTGCATGAGGGTTGTTTGCGTTTGATTATTACGCGTGATCTGGTTGGTCTTGAATTTCCACTTGAAAATCTTTCCTTCGTGCGCCAGTAATGTCAAAGGAAATGAGCCTTTTGACAAGGATAATGCAAAACACAAGACGTATAACTACATTAAACTGTACACACAGCACAAGAGCAGGGCAGACAGTCATTATGCATACTGCTGCACGTTTCAGATATATTTATGTAGGAAGAAAGGAACGAGAAAATAGCTTTCTAAAAGCGCAGAATGAAAGATAGCTTTGCATCAGCACGCTCCGCAACGGAATAAACGGAAAAAATAACTTCTCTATCATAAAGGCTAATAGAGTTACATAGTTGGGATTTGAAGAAATAACATTTTCACCCTGAGAGCCATTGTTTCTTCAGGTGAAAATGTTTTACACAGTGCCTTTGCATGTGCCACACTAAAGAGATCAAGCCATACCTGGAACATTTCCTATTGGGAAACTGATATTGATTCCAAAGGCCTCCTGTGACTAGATGTGACATCTGCTGATGCTTGCACACAGCTTCTATTGTATCTGTGACTCTGCACTGTCTGCAAGTGTAATTTTTCTTCTCTCATCAGACCCATATGGGTGAAAATATCTGATTGAAATTGACCTATCGCAGGCTGCATGAGTGCAGTTCATTCAGACATTGTGTTCCCTACAGAAGGACATTCACATTTAGAGAAGGCTGAAATTGAAGTTTTAAACTCGAACATAATGAGATTACAGTAATATTCATTCAAATTGATGACTCCTGCTCCTCTGAGGGATATAAATGGATATGTTAGAATATAATAATATGATCTATCTTTCAAAATCTGCATGCATTTCACTTATATATTTACTAGTTCATTTGTTTTTCTTGAAATGTTATGATTATGTGCTCTGCAGAATTTGATTTGTTTCAGAATTCGATTGTTATTTCATATACAGTTTGATGGTGATTAATGGACTGAGTTCAAACGCGCAGCATATGCAGCAGATGCACAGCACCATTAAGGATAAAACAACATGGATCATTTGCAATTATGTTCGTTTGCTTGTATGAGTGTTTGGCTTTGTTTGAAGTTGTTGTGAGGTTAATGGATAGACTCTGGGAAAGACTCTCACGTCTTTTAAACAACTCGCTAACTCGTCCCTGTACATTAATTGCACCACAGCACTCACCAGACATTCTGTATTCATCAGAGGCCACTAATCATCTCATCATTAATCATGTTAAAGATCTCGCAATAGTGACTCTGACACTGTGCATCACCTTCCAAGGAGAAGGTGTACCCTGTGAAATATATTTAGCCGTTCCAATTAGCTGACCTCGTTTTCACCACCGTGGCACTTAAGGCATCTCCACTGCTCCGCCACTGTTTACATGACTGCTCCATCACTGATCAAAGATTCAACTTGCATAAATTAGCAGCGAATAAAACACCCAACTTCAGCTGACGTCTAATATTATGATGCGCAATGTAAGCACCGGTGTGAGATTGCAGAGGGTAAAGTACACTGTTGGGTTGTTTGTTGCAAGTTTGTTTAATCTGATTATCCAACATGCGACCCCAAAAACTTGCACGTGTACACCAGAATTTGTCTTTAATCAGGTTACAAGAAGGCCATTGTTTTGTTAATATTGTCAGTATGCTTGAAATGGATAGCTGCCATACCATATATAACTTTTAACACTTTTATAATGTGTTTTAACTATCACATTAAAAACTATCTGTAACAACAGAAAGACCCAGGACTTGTTAAGAAATAGACAACTGCCATATCCAGTAGAAAAAGACTGAAATAAACTAAGTCAGAAAATGTAGTTTTGCAGGACGTTTCTATGTAGCTGTAGTGATCAGAGTGGGACATTTATTAAATCTGCACCAACAGACCAGCAGCATCCCTGTGCATGTGCAAACTGATGAATCAGCCTAACACACGCGTTCACACTCACCGCGTCACTGTGGCGATGATCATCAACAGTCCAGTCACAGCGAACAGAACTGACTGTTACATATCTCATCCTCTGCAACACTCCTGTGTTCTCACGGCAGAGGAAAACGCCTCGAGACTTTTTATGTAAAACTGATCTGTCACCAGTTGGCGTGGCAGCTTTAAAGCCACCAACCTTTCTGTCAAAGCACCCTGAGCAAATTTGCCACTGATATAGTTGTTGCGCAAGCAGATTTTGACCTTGCACATCCCCAGCAAACTGGACAAATTTGGTGGTTTGTCAGTGCCTCCTGAAACAGCCCAGTGGTCCTGCAACATTTATGTGTAAGCTATGGTTAAGAGAACTAAACTTGTTTGGTTTTTTTCTCTGGGTTGCAAGACATCAGTGTGTTTTCTTTTAGTAAGAGACAAGATGGGAAATGATATATTTAAAGACAGACCAGATATGCTTCACCAAGCTGGAGAAAACAACCAGGATAACATTTTTTGCAGGACAACATTTCCTCTAATTTTGCTACAGAGTGTAAATGTAAAATTTTTTCATTTATTTTTTTTGTCTAATGAGGTCAGTCTAGGTTGCCGGTTCGCGTCCCGGTGGGGGCACCGGAATCTTTCTG